>NW_026267374.1:345738-354335 GCF_000697945.3 Frankliniella occidentalis | reverse complement strand
TAGAAACTACAAGTTCAAAACTAGGGGCTCAACTGTGGTGTAAAGGCCTTAAGTTATGCAAGTACATCCCTGCAACCTATCTGGTATAACGGGAAATCGAGAACATTAATATTATGGCAAGTAGAAAAGCGCAGTGGCTTCATGGATTGCCCTTGATCTGACTTGGATTAGGCTCTGCGAGTCACTGAATTGCATATATCAAGCTGTCCGTTTTTCCCAGACTTTGAGATAGTCGCAAACGCAAGGGTTATTGCAAGAAAACTACGTTAGTTATTTTGTAACGCGTTTGGGACGTGAAGCCCCAATTATTTAGGAGTCGAACTATGTCAATAGTTTGACAACAAATGAAAATTGACGATATGGTAAACCTGTGAAAATCCGGACAGCTTAACTTTAGTCGATTCTTTCTATCGCAGTGGATTGCTCGAGGGATTGGGGTTGCGTGGGACAGCGCTAGCGCCCCTTGAGTCTCCAAGAGACCTCGGTGTCACAGGGACCTCCGTGACAAACGATGGAACTGCCACTGCCCGCGACTATATAGGACAAGATGCCCTATGATGGCCACCCCTTTTTCTTGTAATGTAGACAACGATGTGAAGTAGTTTTGCTTATTATGCAAGTAGGGACATTACTAGAACACAACTTCAAGGCCAAGATTGTAAAGTGACCAGATTGGCTGGAAATCGAGAAAAGTGGCGTGGCCATCAATGGACAGTGGCCACATTAGGGCACCTTACCATATATATTTACTCAGAACCGAATAATCGGACAGTACTTCGAGCAGCTTCTTGTCGATGTTTGACTAATGTCCGGATCTCTGTCAATCCGAATGAGTACATTGTCCACTTTAAATAAAGTGTACATAGCTTTTGAGTTTTCTTGACACAAATTTGAAATTTCAAAACATTTTTCTCTTAAATTTCATAACCGTTTTCTGTAATGAGATTTGAAAACCAAAAAGTGACAATATTAACAGAACCAAAAACCGAAATTTCAATCTAACAGTGTTTAACAGTATTTGCAGTAGTTGCTATAAACTTCTAAAATGCAACAATTCTACAGCGAAAATTTCGATATTAATGTGGTTCTGAAGTTACAGATTAAGTCGGTGTGTACTGGCACGCAGCTGCAGTGCAGAATTTGCATGTTAAACTATGCCATTTAATGCCGTAAACAGGGACCGTCCGGTATTACGCTGACTTCAGGTTTTAGTCCGGACAGGTTTTCAGAGGCTCGTGCAGGTGAACTAGCCCCCCGCCCACAAAAAAATTGACTACGAATAGAAAATATGTATCTTGGAGCCTATTTTCTACAATCCACTAGAATTTTTTGGCTGAGCGATTAGCGAAGCCCATTACTCCACTGACCGGAAAAGTTTCATTCTGTTTGTCTGTCTGTTTGTTTGTTTGTATGTCTGTCCGCACGATAACTCGAGAATGAATAGGGTATTTCGGGTAAGCGAAGCAGCGGAAACGGAACGGCCGAGCGGCTGCTGGATCCGTCTCAGCCTGCGAACTGCGCATGCGCAGTAGACTCTGCCAAGCCCCGCCGCCTCCCCCTCTCCCCCACGCATCAGCAGCAGAGATGCAACCAGCGGTCAACTGGCCGGTTCCGTTTCCGCCGCTCCGTTTACCCGAAATACCCTATTGAGAGAGCGATCTGGGAATTTCAGGGTCGTTTTGTATCATAAAAAGACCGATCGAGTTCGAAGAAGAGCATTGTAGCTCAAAAATTGGCTTTTTAAAAAATCAAAAACTGCAGGCCGCAAAATGTATTTTTATCAAATATTTTTTAATGCGTTCCGAAGGGGTGAACCGTCAACGTAGAGCCCTTTGGGCGAAAATTTCGTCCGTTTGGCTCTATCTTGTACCGTTTAGGTGCTAGGGGGCATTTCTTGACAAATATGAGGAGAAAATGATCAAATGGTCGATTAAATCGTTAACAAAAAGACTTCATTTCGAAAACTTGTATATACACTCCTATTACGCCGTCTCGGGTGTCAGCGCCGCAGGCCTAGCTATATGGGCGCCAGGCGCGTCGCAGCGTAACAGTGTTTCGTGAGATATCGCGAAGCCTGTTACGCGAGACGTGGTCTGGCGTACATATAGCTAGTCATACCCATATCCGATTTAGATTTTTTTAAATGAAAAACGAACAAATTTGCCTGGAATTGGACAATTTGATGGTAATAACACTCTGTCGTAAGGAAGTACGGTTTGCCTAAGGTCTAACCCCCGTATTTGAAGTGGGCCAGACCGTTATGGACCGTACTTGAGTGTGTAACTCAAGTGCCGTAGTGACCAATACTACAGCACTGTTAACGCCGTGATCGCCTAACTTGCCAAAACGTTGGCAGTCCTTTTTGATTGCCAAATTTGAGCCGTCTTTTGGAGGCTGTTAATGTTTCGCCTCTTAGAATGCCAATAGTTGGCCTCCCGTCACTAGTTCTCTACCTATAGAAAGTGATCGCAAGTCCTGCCCTGTGCTACAGAAGGAGAAGGGAAAGGAGGAAGGGGATGAAGCACTATTTTATAAGATAAAGTATCGTTTCAATGACTCTCTTACCCAATGATACGGAGTGTCCCGTGTGCGTGGTAACTGCATCAAGAACCGTTGAGCGTCAGCACGTATTAGTAGATGCTGGAAAATATGCAATGGTGTACAGTGTTGTTAAGCATTACTTAACTGCATACAGCGCGCCCCCTCAGAGTCACGTCGTACGACTCTAAGAGGGCCCCCACCACCTGCCTCATTGTAGTAGTCAACTCCAGCGTAACTGGTTTCGCGAGGCGTGCTCCACCCCCACCCCACCCCCATACAGGTGAGGGGAGGAGGCTGCTAGGGCTTACAAAAAAAATCAGTACCCAAACAGTCCCCAAACGGTCTCGTTCAGTCCCCAAACAGGACCCATTCAGTACGTTCGCTGTGAGACTAGTGCGGTGCGAGGTCCGTGGTTCTGTGGGACTAGCGCGCTCGGCGGTCTCCCAAACGAGACCAGTGCGCATTATACGAGGGGTGGATAACACCCTTGACATAAGTACACCCCTGATTCTGCCCAATAAAGCATTCCGGTAAAGCTCAAATGCAGGAGAATGCAGGGAACAAGAAAGCGGAAGTCGTCATGCTAAAGCATAGCGATTTCCATTTTCTTTTTCCTCGCATTCTTCCGCATTTCCACTTTACCGGAATGCTTTATTCAAACTACTTCAGACTAATTCAATTTAATTCAGACGAATTCAAAAATAATTCAAACAATTCAGTGCAATTCAAGACAACGCTGTTAAAAATATTTCATTACATTTTCATTACATGTTGTGAAGCTATTTTCATCAGATTTTCGTAATGATGTTTAATAACTTTTTCATTACGTATTGTTAAATTTCATTACATTCTAATGAAGTTTCACAATACGTAATGAAAAAGTTATTAAATATCATTACGAAAATCTAATGAAAATAGCTTCACAACATGTAATGAAAATGTAATGAAATATTTTTAACAGTGAATTTACTTTCAATTCAAGTCAATTCAAGTAGTTCAACAAAATCATAAAATCGCAATAATTCAAACCAATTCAAATACAATTCAACAAATTCAATTCAAGCCAATTTAAGCTTATTCAAATTCAACTCTTGAAATTTGAACACTCATAGGAGTTATCCATCCCTCGGCATTATTGTACGCTTGATCAACAGGCACTTGGTCTAGAGCGCTTTTGATACCGGTACTCTGCGAAGGGGCTCAAAACAGTACGCGTTCTGCGAGGCAGGGCTCAGACAGTACGCGTGCCGTGGGACTAGCGCTCAAACAGTCACCATGCAAGATTTGGTTTGAGACGAGCTATGATCCTGTTTCATAGTGACTATAAAATAGATGGCGTACTATAAACTTGAACAAACCTTTAAACACAGACGGTCAGACAGATGTTGGTGCCGGAGCAGGCCCACGGCTTTGGGGATTGGGGATGTTTTGATGTCTAGTTCTGAATTTTACTGCCTGTCCTGAGTTGAATTTCCCTTGTCAGCTTTGAAGCTGCTAGTAAACAAACAACCAATGTGTCTAACCATGTGTGGTGTGGCGTCAGAAATAAGCTCATAAAATGACTGCGCAGACCAAGATGTGTTAGGAAGAAAGATGGACATCCTTACCGTATGTTAAAATTCCGAACATAGTTTAGGCAAATTATAATCTAGTATATTTCCTGTACATGTTCAGAAAAATATGCCTACCAGACACGTTTTGTAACTTTCCTATAAATTTCTGGAGATTTACCTTAACACTTCGTACTTTTCCCATGCACATCTCCCTACATGGGAAAATTCCTATTCATAGATAGGAAATTCCTGTACATGAGTATGGCAGAATTCCCAACATTTTTTACAGTGAGCGAAAATAGACGCTGCAGTTCCTTTTTGAATATTTTGAACTTTTACCTAAATTATCTTTCGTAGTACCTCAGTCGGTTGTGGAACAGTTCGCGTTTTTTAGTGTCAATGGTCCGTTCTTCTCGTGCAATGTTTTGGGCGGTTTTAGGCCAAGGCCAAGGAGAAAGGGTTCAGGAAGAACTGCTGTTCTTCTTTGGACCCGGTTTTTGTCTGGTGAAATATGCCTAATTAAACGCCTAGCACATACACAAAGTAAATGCGAAAATTCGCTCTGTATTTTGACCCGGACGTTCGGTATGTGTTACACTTACGGCGGCAGCTCGTTTTCCGACTAATCCGCAGAGGACGAGCAAAGTGGCGGTGTGGGCCAGCCCAGCGCCGAAAGTCCAGGCAGCCCGTGTCGAGATGTCGCCAGCTTGAATAGCCAGGGAAAGGCCTTCAGAGAGATTCCAGAGTGCGAAGCCGTAACTCGCAAAGAAAAAGGCAAAGAAGTTGGCACCATGCGCTAAACCTGCCAAGAGGAAGAGGTCGTGCAAAATCCTCTGGCGCTGTCTGAGGTGCAGCCAATGCCCGTTCGCATCGCTGTCACTGCCTTCATTTCTAGAAAGAATATTGCACTCATTGTTGAAGGCTGTCGTACCAGGCACAGCAAAAATTGAACATGGAAGATAACACACAATAGGGTATTTCAATGGAGCTCAAAGAGAAAGAAGGAACAAAACCCGATAGGAGATCAGTAGTGCAACGGTGGAGTGTGGAGTGTTACTTGTATGCATACTGCAAAGACCTTTCTGAGCGAGTTGGCGAGCGCACGATCCGGCGACTCTGCACCCCTAACTTCACCTCGGCTGCCTATAGTTCTAGATTTCCCTAAAATTTAGATGAAATTCAACAAACGAAAAGCACTTGCTACTAGATTTTATCACGCTAAATCCAAATACATGACACTTTTTCATTTGATTCCGCACCGGGTCGGCTGCTGCTCGATCGTCGTGTTTGTGTTGCCGGTCGCTTACCGGTGTCTGAAATTTCGGTACTCGTCGTTGTAACTGCACGACACTTCAGTCGGAGTGCGTAGAACTATTCTTCAGAGGTAAATATATCATTTTGGAGTGTAAATCAACACTGAAACATACATTTTGCAACTCTAATCACATACAGCTGCAGCTCTGACCCCCTTCCTTCTTTTTGGGGCTGTAAGACCATGTGTTCAGTAGAAATGATTAAAATTCGGTGTGAAGACTGTTAAACGGCGATCGCGAAATGTATTTCTTATCGAGTATTTTATATGGGTTTGTAAGATGTAACTCGCAAAATAAGAGTTCTTTGAACGAAAAGTTCATCCGATTTGCTCTATCATGTCACGTTTAGGTGCTAGAGATCATTTCTTGACGAAAATAAAGTGAAAATGATGAAATGGTCAATTAAATCGTAGAGAACGCTTCATATTAAAAAAATTGTAAAAGGAGTAGTACTTATACCACACATTTGGCGTCAAACTACACACAGTGTTGTGCAAGATACTCCCTAAATGTATGTAGATAAAGACACTAGGTACTGGCCGAATTTGTATGTTAAGATAAGATAAAGATACTCAATCGTAAAAGTATCTAAAGAGAAAGATACTTCACAAAGTATCTTAGATACTTTTTTAGATACTCGTCCAAAAAATGTCAGGTAAACAATTTAAAAACAGCACAAAAATTTCAATAGTAAATATAATACTCAGATGTCGTTTATTTGGCAAGTGTTCAAAGTCAGGGATTCAGTACTGTATAATCTTAAATGGCTACATTACCTTCGAAAGAAGGCAGTAACAGTATAATATTTGAAGACTTTCAAATTAAGTTGACGTTGAAAATTGTAACGAGAAATATGTAACGGACGTTACATCGTTACAAACGTCGGCAACGGTAACGCGTTACGTTACTGCTCGCGGGGATGTAACGCGTTACCGGTACTTAACGATTAACGCGGTACAGTATCACCGTTAAATCGTCATGATACTATCGAAACGATATCGATAGTTTTTTAGTGTCGAGGCTTCGATATTTTTCATTTCTGCAATTTGGAAACGATATTTCGATAATAATATCGAAATATTGAAAAAACCGAATGTTTGGGAATTTCGGTATTTTGAAGAATTTGTTTTTCTCAGGCTAAAAACTAGGACGGACGTCGACGCTGAGCTTTTGTCTCCGACGCTTGATGGAGCTGGTGGCATTGCTGGCATGCCATGGTATCGCGCGCTTTTTCCGAAGTGCTCAAATTGTACTTCTACTACACTGTTAAAAAAGTTGTGAAATTTCACATCAAAATCAGTTGTAAAATTGCAAACGTGGTTGGGAAATCTCATAACATTGGCAATTTTGCAATTAGTTGTTAAAATTCATAACGGTTTTCTGAAAATTCAAATCTGTCTTTTGAAAATTGGGAAACATTTGTAATTTTACAATTTGCGATTGTAAAATTGTGATCACTCTATCGAAAATGTGAGATTGGATTGTAATTTTCCGATTGCAGTTTGTAATTTTGCGAAGTAAAACCAAATGAAACAGGACCAGCACAAGTCCTCCATCAGGTTTACTACAGTACAACGAACCTCATCACCTATAAGCCCGTTGTGACTTTGGACCTTCATACGACGAAACAGCAACTGTACTTCAAAGAACTGCCGCCAGATGGCGTTGTGGTCAGCGCGTCTCATCCAAGAGCAATTATTTATATTTAACTAAAATTTGCACAAGATACTGACATGTATTTTTGCGAGGTATTATCTGTAACACAATGCTGTAGCTGGCTAAGCATTTGTTTTTGAGCAAAAAGTCACGCAAGTGCCCCAAATAATTGGTCTAATTCCAGCGCGCGCCGGTCCCCGCTACCTCTCCTTAGTTAGGTACAGCGCCGTTCGTAACCGATCAGTGGGGGGTGACTGTGACGCGCTCCCGCATTTTTCCGTGACTGTACCCTCAGGGATAACTAGCACTCCTTCAGCCCAATCAGCTGATCCCCAGATCGTTTGTGGTTCACCTACTCCATAATCATGGCGAATTACTATAATTTTAAAAACCTTGATGTTTTGAAAATTCACATTAACGTTTTTAATTTTTAGATCGCAGATTATGAAATTTCAAAACACGTTTGCAATTTTTTTTATAATTGTTTTAGTTTGTAATTTTACAAACATTGAATTGCGTAAAAAGTTGCCAACAAAATTCGTAAAATTACAATCGATTTTTTTAACAGTGTACTTTTTGGTTGTCGGTATTTCGGTACTTCGATATTTCGGTATTTAGATATTTCGATATTTTCGATATTTTGATACGATATCGATAACCGATACCGACAAGTTTCGATATTTCTTAAATATCGAAGTTCGATACAGAAATTTAAATATCGCACAGCCCTAACCTGAAGAGGCCAGAACCGCATCCCATGCTGACCTGTGATCTCTCGACACCAAGGACCAGTAACGAAACAAAATAAACGTTATTTTCTCTGCACTGCAAAAAATTATGACAGGAAAACTACAGATCGTCCTGCTAATTATTTTCCAGGAACTTCTGTTATTCGAATAACAGCATCGATGTAGTTTTAATGGTTAAAATTTGGTACAGGGAGCAATGTACAGGACCACTGTAAGGCAAAAGCGCGGACAAAACTGTCTACAGTGGAGCCGTATTCGTACACTGTACCGTGTAAATCCTGGGCTTTCCGGTGCTACAGCAACACTGTACTACGCGCTCTGTACCCTAGGTGCAGTGACTAAGAGCGGCATGTACAGTAACGCTGTAGATCGTTCTGTATCAGACTCTAATTTTTTGCAGTGTGAGTTTTTCGTTACGTTACTGTACCAATAACGTCATTGAGCATACGTGAGTTACGCGATACGTAATAGTAACCGAATAAAGTTTCATTTTGTACAGTTCCATTTTTAGTAACGTTACGAAATACGATCTAGACCGTGCGTCTGAGTTATTATGTTCGTTACAAATGTAACGCTACACCAAAACGATCCAGGTAGTTACGTTACATTCTAGAGGTACGTTCTGTAACGTTACAGGTCTGAAACTGTTCCTGAAAAGGCAGAAGTAACGTTACGAATAACAGAACAATAACGACCGGAAAAGTTACGTTACAAACATTTCCGCGACGCATAAGAGAATCATCTGGTCTAATTTATAGTGATATAAACAAATCCTTGGCCTTCCT
>NW_026267374.1:330374-345688 GCF_000697945.3 Frankliniella occidentalis | reverse complement strand
CCGCGTCGCATAAAGGGTCGCATATGAAGGGTCGCAGGTGCTAACGCCAGAGGCCACGGCGGGCGAGTCTTGGGTTGGGCGTCAGGCTCGATCGCCGCCTCGGCCCGGCCCACCTTCCTGTGAGAAACGGCGCAGAGAATCATCCGGTCTAATCTAAAGAGATATGAACAAATCCTTGGCCTTCCTCCGATCGCATCCAGGGCAAATTCAGTCTTGGACGGAGTAGAACAAAGGAAGAAACTTTAAAGCATCTCGCCCGCCCGGTGTCGAACCCCCCGACTTTGAGGCTGCCCGATACGCTCACCAGGTGGCCGGCAGCGCACCGCTCTGGTTTGCTCGCCAATTCCAGCCGGCTGGCGGCGACTGTCGAGTGAACCAGAGCGGTGCGCTGCCCGCCGCATCCAGCCATGTGCTTTGGCCCAGTGGAGAGCGTCTCGGATAGTCGTCCCCGGGGTCGAGGGTTCGACACCGGGGAAGCGAGTTGCTTTTCAGTTTCCTGTTTGAGCTGCTTGCGTCAAGACTGAATTTGCCCTGGATGCGGTCGGAGGAAGGCATGGATCTGTTCCAATCACTCAGGGTGGCTCCTGTTAGAGGAGGTCGGGGGGTCGAGGCGGTAGTAGGTGGTGATCGAACCTGGGGCCCGAGACCCCCGCGGTAGCGTGGCGATGGAGCATGGGGCGGGGGAACATTTTTCAACACTACTGAAAATGCTCAAGTTTTAGAGTGCAAAATGTCTGAGTGCAGTTACACACAAATTTCGCGGATCCGAGAGTGCAAATTTCTGAGTACTTCTGAACTCAGAACACCTCTGAGAGTGACTTAATCAGAGTGAGTGCAATTTCAAACAACATACTCCCTACTACATATGGTTAAGGAACGACAGGGAACAATATTTTAGGGGTCAGAACGAATTTGTGGTACGTTTCGTCCTATCTCGTATTTTGGAATTTCGTGACAAAAAATTGTTTTTCAAAAGGTAAGGCAAGGGAGTCTCAGAAGTAATTTTGAACGTGGATTCCGAATATGAACTTAGTTTTCTCGTATTACAGTTATAAGTGTATAGTTGTATGCGAACTCGAAACCAGTTTTCACGACAATCTGAGACGTCACATAGGAAAGGGCACTCTCAATTTTCAAACTCTAGCGGACCGACGATTTCAGAGTTCACATGTGCACTCACAAATTTTTAGAGTGTCATGGTCAGAGTGCAAGAGTCACTCAGAAATTCTCTGAGTGGCACTCTTAACTCTCCCCTACACTCACAATTGTACAGAACATTCAGAATATTGTGTGTCACATAGAATTTTCAGAGTGTAACTAAAAAATTCTAAATGCATTTTCAGCAATGTAACGTAACTTTTGCGGCCGTTTATGTTCCGTTATTCATAACGTTACATATGCCTTTATTGGAACAGTTTCAGACCTGTAACGTTACAAAATGTAACGGAATGGCTTTTACCATTTCGTTCCCGGTACGATTTTTAACGTTACACTGTGAAACAAGCAGGCTCGCCCCTCCGCCAAACGAAGTTGCCAGCTCCGCTTCGCTCCGCCGGCAACTCCGTTCGCCAGGGGCCGGGCCTGCTTGGCCTACCGGCGGCGATGGTGGGGCCTGCGGCCCAACCATTTCTGTCACGCGATTTGCTAAAGAACATGATCGACTGATGTAGTGGGCCTTCGGCCCGCTTAAACCCGTCGTCTTTGAGTTTGCCCCAAAGACTCGAGAAAGGGATGTAACGGCGAAGCACCGCGACTTCAACCCACCCTTCTGTTCAGAAAACGGTTATTGGGGGTGGGGGGAGAGTTTCCTTTTTATTTTGCGGTTTTTAGGCCTTTTTCTACATCTTATTGTTCACTATGGCAATTTTTAGCTTATTTTTGTCTAAAAAGACCCTCTAGCGGGGAAACGGTTAGATGAGATAGAGGAAAACAGACAAAATTTTCGATCGAAGGGCTCAACTTTCATTAGTTACCCCTAAGAAGACCATCCAATATTTTCAAAAATTAGTAATTCGTTTTTGGGCCTCTTTTGGGAGAGAAACTCCCTCTAGCGCCTAAACAGTGAGACATAGAGCAAAACGGACGAAATTTCCTCCCTAAGAACTATACTTTCACCAGTTATCTCGTGGGAGATCATAAAAAAATCCAACTTTTTGGGCCTTTCCTGTCTTCTTCGATACCCCCTTTCAGCCCCTTAGGGGTGGCTGGCAGGATTTGCCGTAGACGTTTTGTTTTGTGGGAGTGAACCTTGAGACCCCCTGAAAATTTGAAGTCTCTAGCACATCTCCTTCTTGTGGAACAGACAGACAGACACGAGGTCGTTTGCATAAGCCTGCTGGATGGCTTTTTCAAAGCAGAAGGGTGGGCTAAAAAGGGAAACTTACTTTTCATTTGTTATTGCAGAGTATGTCTTACAAGTGTTTACTGAAGGAGAAGGGCAGCTAAAGGACGCGTCGTACTTTTCAAAGATAATTATCAGGGACCTATATAATAAATATTCAAAGGACGACAAGACTGACCATCAAGACCATGCGTCATCCTTCTGCTCTATCCCACCTGCTGCACCCCTTACCTATATGCCCCCTCTTCAGTTGCACCCTCTTCCTTTGCCTCCTCTTCGTTTGCACCCTCCTCTTTTGCACCCTCTACCTCACACCCTACCGCTGCACTCCCTACCTATGCACTCTGCACCCTATCTCCCTACCTCCTCTTCTTCATCCACGCCACCTTATTTCCCTCCTCACACTACTATCCCAACTTACACAACACCCTTCCCTAGCTTCTCTACACCCTTAGCCTTACATCCATCATACCCACCTCATTCATCAGAGCACGTGTATCATGCACAGAATTTAGACATATCTGGCGTAGCGCAAGTAGCGCAAGAGGTCGTGATTGGTCAGGACCAATATTGACTGTAGTTACTGTATTTTGTACATGTTGATTTGCTGATTTTTTCCAGTTTTTGTTAAAAATGATTCGTTGAAGTTTTCTATATTGTATTTTGTAAATGTTTATTTAATTTCAATGTTCAATTTTTGGTGATTGGTCTTCTGTTGTTTAGGACGTGTTTGGCACTAAGTGCTTGTAAGAAAGACAGGCCCGGTCAGGCATATTCATGTAAATGTTCTGCTCGTATCATCTGAAAACTGAACTGTTTTGTTTAAGGTTCAAATATGTGGAGCCACCTATGTTTCCGAACCTCTGAATGGCTTTGAGATCGAATAAATGTTGCTTGCACAAGGAATTTTTAGTTTCTGACTGTCCCTTTAACGCAGTCCCTGCATTTGAAATTGAACCTATGATTCCACAAAAGAAACTATTCAAACGGAGCGTGCGCTGCTGACGCCGCCGCTACCACCGCAGCTACAGTGAAGGGGTGCGGTTAGGGCGTTGGGTGAGGCTGAACGGTAACGTCACAGCATGAGAGTAGTTGTGAAACGCAGTCTGGCACCACCCCCACAAACACAGTAATTTTGTAGTTTTTCGGGCGTAAAAAGTAAAAAGTGTCATTTTCACCTCAAGCATACAGGGAGAAAACTACAAAAGTACGACCAATGCGTTTGTCGTAGTTTTGTCGTTTTCCCCTCAGTAACTCCGTCGTGTTTTAGGCGTAGTTTGGTAGTCTGTTCGTCGCTTCTCCGCTACTAAAAAACTACAAAACTACTCCCTCCCTGGCCAAAAGGGTAACCGTTGAGGCGCCAGAGGCTGTTTCCCACACGGAAATGACCCCAAACAATTTCAATGTTTTTTCTCAGATATTTGATGGTCTCCGGTGGGGTAACACGTTGGCTGAGCGATTAGCGAAGCCTTTTACTCCTGTGATGATCAAAAAGTGTCGCGTCTGTCTGTGTGTCTGTCTGTCTGCCTGTTTGGCGGTCACGATAGCTCGAGAACGAATTGAGCTAGCGTCCTGGGATTTTCAGGTTCGTTTTGTGTCATAAAAAGACAGATTAAGTTTGAAGAAGAGCGTTCTAGCTCAAACATTGGATTTTTAAAAATTCAAAAACCACAGGTCCCACAAATGTTTTTTAAAAAGATTTTTTTTTACAGTTTCCTTAGAGGTAACTCATCAAAAGGCCCTTTCAAAGAAAAATTCGTCCGTTTGGCTCTATCTTTAACCGTTTAGGCACCAAAGGGAGTTTTCTACACGAAAATAACCGCAAAACATTTTCGTTTTTTCTCAGATATTTGATGGTCTCCGGTAGGGTAACTCGTTAAAGTATAACCCCGAGGAACAAAATTTGTAACTTTTGGGGCCGAACGCCAACTTACGACTCTACCTTTTGCCCGACTCGGGTGTCAGCGCCGCAGGCCTAGGTAGATGTATGCCTGGCACGTCGCAGCGCAACAGTGTTTCGTGATGTATCGCGAAGCCTGTTACGTGAGACGTGGTCTGGCGTACATGTACCTAGTTTTAAAATTACTTTATTGGCTGAGCGATCAGCGAAACCTATTACTCCAATGATGATCAAAAAGTTTCGCGTATGTTTTGCGTAATTTAGGCGCTAGAGGGTCTTCTATGACGAACATAAGCTAAAAACTGCTTTAGTGAACAATAAGTTGTAGAAAAAGACATAAAAACCGCAAAATAGAAAGGAAACTCTACTCCCACCCCACCCCAAAAAACGTTTCCTAAGCAGAAGGGTAGGTTGTAGTCGCGGTGCTTCACCGTTACATCCCTTTCTCGAGTCTTCGGGGCCAACTCAAAGACGATGGGTTTAAGCGGGCCGAAGGCCCGGTACATCATTCAATCGTGCTCTTTAGCAAATCGCGTGACAGAAATGGTCGGGCCGCAGGATTTCAGGATTTATTGTAGATAACAAGCGGTAACCAAATCTTTCGAAAATGTTCCTAAACTGGAAACTAACCCAAACTACAGTAAGATAACTTCATCATTTTTGGTGGATTTGGTCAGCGCAAAGTTCAATGCATCCTAAAAGTGAGTACTATAACAGTTACAAACCTACGTTTATAATTTAGAACTGCCACATTAATATAATATCCCGTTTTGGTTAAAAAAATTTAGTTATAATCAAAAATTTCGGCATCGCCTTCAACTTAATGCGTTAAGTGCGACTACCACTACTACAAGCAGGCCCGCCCTTCCGCCAAACGAAGTTACCAGCTCCGCTTCGCTCCGCCCGCCGGCAAATCCGTTCGGCAGGGGCCGGGCCTGCTTGGCCTTCCGGCGGCGATGGTCAGGCCTGCGGCCCGACCATTTCTGTCACGCGATTTGCTGAAGAACATGACCGAATGATGTAGCGGCCCGAGGGGGCACCAACTTCGAATATTCACGGTTCACGAGCGAAGTAATATCTAATATTCAGTCGATATTAGCGGATATTCAAACGATATTCTAAATATTTGAAAGTATTCGTGATATTCACGATATTCAAAAGTATTCACCAATATTCATCAATATTCATCATATTTATCCATATTCAAATCATATTTATCAATATTCAATACATATTCCCTAGTATTCAATTGTAATCAATAGTATTCAAGCGTATTAAATGATATTCACTGCTATTCAGGATTCGAAAGTTTTGTTAGTGGCATTTTAACACTCCTTAGACCATAGTGAGGCATTATGGTATACAATTTTGTGGTAATACTCCAAAATATTTACAGGATATTCATGCATATTCATTTATATCGATAAGTATTTACGGATATTTGTTGATATTCATGAATATTCATGGCTATTCATTAGGTAGATGTACGCCAGACCACGTCTCGCGTAACAGGCTTCGCGATATCTCACGAAACACTGTTATGCTGCGACGCGCCTGGCATTCATCTACCTAGGCCTGCGGCGCTGACACCCGAGTCGGGCAAAGGGCACAGTCGTAAATAGGCCTTCGGCCCCAAAAGTCACTAATCATGTTCCTCGAGGTGTCAGTTTGATTAGTTACTCTACCGGACACCATGATATATCTGACAAGGGAACCTTTTCAGGTGTAAATCCCAGATTTCGTTGAAACTTGGAAAATTTGAAGGTTATTTATGTAGAAATCGGATGGCACTTGAAATTTTTCCTGAACCTCACAATTAGTTTTCCCCTATATAGGGGTAGGAGTACGGTTTTTATGCATGGTTTTTATGATATTTTTTGTAAAATGTAAGGCAGTGTTCTAATGGGTAACTCATCAAAGTAGCGCCCTTCGGGTCAAAATTTTGTCCGTTTTGCTCTATTTTGTACCGTTAAGGCGGTAGAGGGATATTTGTGGCAAAAATCAGTGTAAGGCTTAAGTAAACCCCTAGTAACTGTGAGGTTCAGGAAAAATTTCAAGTGCCATCCGACTTCTAGTACGATAACCTTTAAATTTTCCAAGTTTTAACGAAATCGGAGATTTACACCTGAAAAGGTTCCCTTGTGAGAGTTAACATAAAAATGTTTTGGGGTCATTTCCGTGTGAAAAACGTCCTCTGGCGCCCAAACGGTTAGAGATAGAGCCAACCGGTCAAAATTTTGCCCCAAAGGATTCTACTTTGACGAGTTACCTCTAAGAAAGATGTAAAAAAAATATTTTCTTAAAGAAATGTTTTGGACTTTTCGTTAATGTTTTTTTTGAAACGTTAATTTTTGAGCCAGAGGGCTCGAAATCAATACAGTTCTTCCTTTGTATGATACAAAGCTACAATAAAAATTAGAGTCTCCTAGCTCAAACCGTTTTCTAGTTATCGTGCGCACAGACAGACGCGAAACTTTTTGATCATCACTGGAGTAATAGGCTTCGCTAATCGCTCAGCCAATTTGTATTAACGCCTATTCACATGTATTCACGAGTATTCACCAAAATTAACCCGTATTCAACACCATTCAGAGTATTCAAATGTATTTACCAATTTCAAGTGTACTCAACAATTCAATAATATTCGCCAGTATTCACTGATATTCAATACTTGAATATATTCACAGTGCACGAAATTTCCGAGTTTGTGCCCCCTCGTAGCGGCCCGCTTAAGCCCGTCGTCTTTTAGTTTGCCCTAAAGACTCGAGAAAGGGATGTAACGGCGAAGCACCGTGACTACAACCCACCCTCTTGCTTAGAAAACGTTTTTCGGGGGTGGGAGGGAGGGGGGAGTTTCCTATTTAATTAGCGGTTTTTAGGCCTTTTTCTACAACTTATTGTCAGAGGCTAGAAACTACTAGGGGTCAGGCTGGGACCATCATCCCGACCGGCCTGCCGAGCGCGGCGCGTGACACGGTTGTCTTATTCTGGTAATTACTCCCTTAAAACTACACGTACGGGGACAACCGAGTACAGCGTTGGATAGGTAATGGAATAAGGAATCTTGTGGTATCAAAATATGAGCACAATGAAAAAGAAATTCCTCTTGAAATTTAAATAACGTAAACCGAAGCGCCGTCGGGCCAGCCCTTGTCACAGTTATCGGCCCTTTTCAATATTAAAAACGCACCGGACACCTATACCTATCGCGAGAGAAATGTTCCTTAGGTTTTGTTCTGTGGCGTAAGCCAAACCGCGATTCAATATCACAACCCAAACGAGAGAAAATGAATTTCAAAGTCGACTGCCGGAAATGGCGCCCGCAGCCTCTTCCAGTTTTCAATTAAAATATAACGATTTTCGTAACTAATCAAATTGGACGATATGACCTACTCTACGTAAAACTTCCTGGAGAACTCGAATCCGTTGTCCGTTTTGAAAAATGTTTTAGGACTACTCAGATCTAAACGGATAAAGTATACGCTGCACAACACACCCAGCGGTGGCCATTATTTGGTGACGTCCGTCTCACGAAGAGGTTAGCTTACCTTCACATTCTGTGGCCTCCAGAATAAACTTCAATCACTTCTCTATCATGCCTGATAAGTCGGCACACTCGAAAACTAATTTTAAAGGGTGAAATTTAATATTAACTGGTGTGGTGTTTACGGCTAGCAGAAGCCAGTATGAGAAATTTAACGTTCAGCGCACAGCTCCAATATTCTCAAAATCAAATATTTGCCGTTCAAAATTAATTATCAAGTGCGCCGACTTATCAGGCATGATAGAGAAGTGATTGAAGTTTATTCTGGAGGCCACAGAATGTGAAGGTAAGCTAACCTCTTCGTGAGACGGACGTCACCAAATAATGGCCACCGCTGGGTGTGTTGTGCAGCGTATACTTTATCCGTTTAGATCTGAGTAATCCTAAAACATTTTTCAAAACGGACAACGGATTCGAGTTCTCCAAGAAGTTTTACGTAGAGTAGGTCATATCGTCCAATTTGATTAGTTACGAAAATCGTTTTATTTTAATTGAAAACTGGAAGAGGCTGCGGGCGCCATTTCCGGCAGTCGACTTTGAAATTCATTTTCTCTCGTTTGGGTTGTGATATTGAATCGCGGTTTGGCTTACGCCACAGAACAAAACCTAAGGAACATTTCTCTCGCGATAGGTATAGGTGTCCGGTGCGTTTTTAATATTGAAAAAGGCCGATAACTGTGACAAGGGCTGGCCCGACGGCGCTTCGGTTTACGTTATTTAAATTTCAAGAAGAATTTCTTTTTCATTGTGCTCATATTTTGATACCACAAGATTCCTTATTCCATTACCTATCCAACGCTGTACTCGGTTGTCCCCGTACGTGTAGTTTTAAGGGAGTAATTACCAGAATAAGACAACCGTGTCACGCGCCGCGCTCGGCAGGCCGGTCGGGATGATGGTCCCAGCCTGACCCCTAGTAGTTTCTAGCCTCTGTTATTGTTCACTATGGCAACTTTTAGCTTCGTTTCGCCAAAAGAAAGACCCTCTAGCGCCTAAACGGTTAGAGAGAGAGAGAGCAAAACGGACGAAATGTTCGCCCATAGGGCTCTACTTTCTCGAGTTACCCCTTAGGAGAGCATAAATAAAAAATTACTTTTTGGAAGAATTCTTGAACCTTGGATACCCCCCTTCACACCCTTAGAAGTCGTTGCCAGGATTTGCCGTAAGCGTTTCGTTCTCTAGGAGTGGACCTTAAGATACCCTGAAAATTTCAAGTCTCTAGCACATCTTCTTCTAGTGGAACAGACAGACAAACAAGCACACGAGGTCGTTTGCATAAGCCCGCTGGATAGCTTCTTCAAAGCAGAAGGGCGGGCTAAAAACCGACAGAACAGCTCCGTTGTTGAGTACGGAACACATATGTGATCCCAAGTGTTGAGTCAGCTCCTGGACTATTTCCTTCAGGCTGTCATGAGGTCTCGCCTGAATAGTTGCTGTGATCATTAGACGGTCGTCGTCCTGAACTACCTTGGGCCGTCCAGTCCTGGGCTTCGTTTTTAGACCTTCGTGCCCATCATCGCCAGCGTACCGTTGCACCTATCTCTTTACAGTGTCTAGACTGAAGTTAACATCGGGGTGGGCTGCAATCTGCTGGCAAGTTAGGCCTGCCCGCCGTAGTCCTATGATTACCGCTCTGTCAGCGAGAGTCGAGTGACGTCGCCGCAACCGAAAAAAAGGCACTCTAAATAAAAATAACACTTGAGCAGTGTTTCCCTTATCAAATATTACAGCGGACATTCTGCTACGACAGTCGGAATCAAACAAGTGAAAATTTAAACTGCTTAAGAATACACTGGTAAAACAAAGGTAGGATATCCTACCTTTCAAAGGCGTTAAAGCTCCAAAGGCATAACAATTTATGTTTTTTCGAATTATTTTTTCCCTAGGAACAAAATTGGGTCCTGAAATCTTTTTTCGTAATCTACGCAAAATTCCGCGTCAAAAGAGCCACACATGATGGGGTTCTGTTCAAAAATGGCATAGATTGATTTCATTTTTTGTACTTTTTGACTTGCTTTTCATTTGCTGACCGCTTATCTGAACCCTATCACATGTAGGCTCGTTTGACGCGGAATTTTGCGAGGAATGCGATAATGAATCTCAAAATGTAATTAGTTTGCTCATATAGAAAATATTTTGAAGAAACTGAAAATATACTCTTTAGCACCCCTTAAAAGAGTTTTGCACCCCTGGAGATGGATTGTTCGACGATGGCTAAGGTGAGGTTGACTCAAGTGAAAGTGATAAAAATGAACCGGACATAGATCAGCTTGAAACCCTACATGATGGTGCAAAAGACATTCAGCATGCCGCTGCTAAAATGATAGTGAGCATGAGAAATGTGTCTGCCATGACTTGCGTTGGTGTCAGACGGGCCATGGCAGGGGCTGACCTAGTTTTGAGGGTAAATAACTTACCGTTGAAAGATGAAGTTAGCCGGTACATTACAACTGTAAATCTTGCTGCTCAACCTAGGTCAGTGGCTCTATTAAAACAGTTTGACACCCCTAGCCCGTTCATTGGAATGAAGTCAAACCAGGGACAAATCTCTGCTGTGTCCAGGTACTATCAGTATTTTAAGCCTGAGACTGTGTACATTAATGATAGGATGGATTAACGTTTGGGGGAGGACGGGTACAGGTAAGTACCTGTTCCCAAAACGTTTGAATATGTGTCTCCAAAAGAAATTTTAAAATTGGTTGCTAGTAAACCTGGTGTGATGGAGTTTATTTACAATCAACAACCATCAGATGATGGCTGGTACCAAAGAAAAATGGTATGACCCTGTTGTCTTTAGCTTGGAAATTAGAATCTTGGTGGTTGTGAGCTGCTTTTCTAAAGACTCCTTTATGTTTCAGATTGTTGAGAAATTTTCTCAGATGTAACCTTTGCACGATGATTTCACTTCTCGCTTTCTAAAACTTGCTTCTTTCATAGTTAAACATGCAGAACACTCCAAGCCTAACCTTTACAATGAAGCCCATGACAAGTTTAGCCATAGTGGTATGTTGTGTCTGCCAGTTTGTGTTATTTCTTCTGCGCAATTCAATATTGTTGCCCATCGAACTCACATTTTATTTTCCAGAAAACCTGCTTGCAATAGTTTTGCTTCCAAGGCGGCTGCCAACTACATTGAAACCTCAAACAGTGGGAAAAGTAGATTTGGAACATGTGACGAAGTTTAAGTCCTTCTGTTGTAATAATCTATGTTATATAGTCGATGTACTGGGATACGACAAAGGGAGTAAGTACACGGTCAACAACACGGTTCAGAATCCAGAGCGGAAGTGAGGTCCTTTATTCCGGTGATAACGCTTCCTGCTTATGCGCAGACCATTGTTGTTTACCACCAAAGCTTGAGGTTGTGTCTTCCAACACTCCCCCTCAAACCAAGGATTTGAGTTTTAATGTACCGCAGCATCTTTTGTGATCTGCTTTTCCTAGTGATTTTAACATATCTGCAGGCATTAATTCGGATGCCATGTGCTCCAACATTAGAGCCCCGTCTGCAATACCGTCTCTGACTAGCTGGATTCGCACACCAAAATGTTTAGTTCTAGCGGAATATTTCTCCGAGTATGCCAGCCTTATTGCGCTGAGTCCGTCACTAAGCAAAGTTATGCGTAGAGGACCACAGTGAAAAATCTCATTGACCAAGTGATTCAAATAAATACTTTCTTTTACAGCCTCAGAGATGGCAATTATACTCTGATTCTGCTGTGGATTGAGCAGTCAATGTTTGTTTTCTGCTCAACCATGAAATGAGATTCCCATCCAAGGTGAAGCAGTATCCAGTAAAGGATTTATAGTCGGTGGAATTTTCTGCAAAAATCCGCGTCAGCATAACCAATCACGCAGAAAGTAGGTTTTGCAGATTTTGTAAAAGTTAGCCCAACTGCTGAGGTTGCCTTCAGGTATTTTAGTACTCTCTTAACTAGAGTCCAGTGGGCTTCTGTGAATGAAGTGTTATACTGACTCAGGAAGCTGGCTGAGAAAGATATGTCTGGTCTTGTGTTGACACTCAAGTAGATTAATCTCCCCACAAGTTCTTGGTATGGAGCATCAATCCGTTGTCCTTCAGACAATAGATGCAGTTTTAGTTTAGTTTCCATGGGGGTTTCAATTATTCGTTTGCAGTCAGCCATGCGGAATTTCATCAGAGTATCTAATATGTATTTTTGATGATGAAGCAGGATACATCCTTTTCCCAGTCACTCTCTATGCGCATTCCTAGGCATGGCTTGGCCTCGCCTAGATCTTTCACCACAAAATGCTGTCGTAATGATTGTACGAGATTTGACTTATCTTTTTCTTGATTGAAAAAGACATAGAAGTCGTCAACATACAGTGCAACGATTATTATTGAGTTTTTCTGTTCCTTTATTGGCCGAGCGATTAGCGAAGCCTATTTGGCTGAGCGATTAGCGAAGCCTAGTTGGCTGAACGATAGCGAAGCCTATTACTCCAGTGATGATCAAAAAGTTTTGTGTCTGTCTGTGTGTGTGTTTGTCTGTAATCACGATAACTCGAGAACGGTTTGAGCTAGGTACCTGAAATTTTTAGTGTAGCTTTGTATCATAAAAAGCAAGAACTGTATTGATTTTGAGCCCTCTAGCTTAAAAATTGGCCTGTCAAAAAAATCAAAAACAAAAAACCCTAAATAATACTTTTAATTTTTAATTTTTTTAACAGTTTTCTAAGACGTAACTCGTCAAAAAAGATTCCTTTGGACCAAAATTTTGTCCGTTTGGCTCTATCTCTACCCGTTAGGTCGCCAGAGGGCGATTTCCACACGAAAATGACCCCAAACCATTTAAATAATGTTTCTCAGATATTTGACAGTCTCTGGTGGGGCAACTCGTCAAAATAAAATCCTGAGGGTAAAATTTGTGTCTTTTGAAGCCAAAGGCCTATCTACGACTTGCCTTTTGTCCGACTCGGGTGTGAGCGCAGCAGGCCTAGGTAGATGTATGCCAGGCGCGTCGCAGAGTAACAGTGTTTCGTGAGATATCGCGAAGCCTGTTACGCGAGACGTGGTCTGGCGTACATCTACGTAGTAGTATCTTATCAGCTTTAGTGTTCCAGCTTCTAGCTGCCCGTTTCAGTCCATAGACTGTTTTGCGCAGTCTACCAACTTTGTCTGCTTGGCCATCAGCTTCAAAACCTGCAGGTTGTGCCAGGAAAGCAGTTTTGATGTCTAGTTGCACTATTTTGAGGTCATAGTTCACTGCAGTGGCAAAGAGCAACTTAAGTGTGGTTCCTCTCACCACGGGTTCAAAAGTCTCATGGAAATCAAGGCCATAAGTCTGAGTAAACCCTTTGGCTACAAGGCGAGCACGATAGAGAGTTGACCCATCTGTGTTCTCTTTCCTTTTGTACACCCATCGGTTCCCAATCACCTTGGCACCTGCTGGCAGATGTTCCAAAGTCCAGACTTGGTTTTGAGCAAAAGGCGCTGTCCACGCCAAATCAGCACACTGTTAAAAAATATTGTAAAATTATCACACCCTTTTCAATGACTAGTGTGTTAAAAAAACAACATCGTTCGTTTTTATTGGCACGCGGCAAAATTCCTTCTATTTTGCCCGTAGTGGTCCATAACAATGATTACTACGTTTCACCATGTTGTAAAACCACAACAATTTCGTTGTAAAGTTTGATAGCAAGATGTATCGTTACAGAACAAACAAGTTTGTTTTATTACAATTTTTTGGTGCAGACAAAAGTAAATAACCACTGTTTTGGAATGAAAATTTGTTTCAGAAAATTTGGTGAATGTTGTTGGATTACAACATGTGTTGTTTTTTAACAACATTTGTTGGTAGGCTAGTACCTGGCGCCGAAATGCGAACGAAAACAAAAAATAACTTTCTGAGAAATAAAGCGCACTTATGTCGCGTTTTAAATGTTGAATTTGTAATTATTAGTAGTGAGAGTATGCGGTTCGCCCCGTGCGGCTTCGTAAGGTCTACTTTAGTACTACACACTGGCAAGATTTGGTGGACGCCGCGCGCGCGCATCCGGCGCACGGGCCAAAATAGTGATTTTGAGGGGGTGGGGCACGGAACTTTGACTCGCGCCCTACCCCCAACCAGTTGAGATATCGAAAAAATTATTTCGGGTCTGAGTGCAACATCCATGGGAGCATCGATAGCCACAAGAAAAATTAAAATTCAAGGGGGTCATTTTTTACCTTTTTGGCGTGGCGTGGACAGCGCCAAAAGAATCTGATTCCTCCTCCATCGCCTGAATCCAGAAATCTTTTTCAGGGGATTGCAGAGCTTCTGTAACGGAGTTTGGAACAGTGGTGTCTGTGGGAAGTACCACACATGCCCAGTGAGAGGTTTTATCTTTTGCTAGGCCATAAACAATGTGGTCTGGATATTGTTTTGGTTTGCGGGTCCTCTTGCCCAGGTTCTGGAGTTCCCCATTGCTGGTTGTTGTATTAATATGATAATCTCGACACCTCCTACGCACAAGCAGCTATCTTCTTGACCTGTGGAGACAAGCAGCTATCTTCCTGGGCTGCGCAGACAAGCAGCTACCCGCTCGAGGGTGGCGTACAAACAGCTATCTGTTTTTTGAGGAGGTTAGGGTTGACCTATTCTCCGTCCCATACCTTTTGTCAGTGACAAGTTAGAAACATCGGGAGTGAAATTCTATGTTTTGACAAAGGAAGGAGATGACGTAGCAGTAAAGTAGCTACGTCATTTGTGGGCAGAAATATAAATACCCGAAGTCGCGAGGTGGAAAAAGCAGTTAGCTGTCAGCTCAAGAAGATAGCTGTTTGTCTGCGTGGCCCAAGAAGGTAGCTGCTTGTACGTAGGAGGTGTCGATCTATCAATTTAGGCTGATCTGAATGTGGGGCAGCAACAGTTTCCAAGGTATCTGAGTCCTTAGTATTGCCAGAGGAATTTGAAGGAAGATTTTCTTCCTAAAAAGAAGGTGTCCCTTGCAATTGTGGTTCAGGTGTACGCTCCAATACAGTGCTATTGTCACTAACGTTGTTATCTTGTGATAGCTGAACAGGAGTTGTGTAATTTTGTATTTGGAGTGATGCATTTTCACTGGTATCTTCTGCAATGTCCAGATCCCTCTCACCTTGAGAACTCTGTTGCTGATTAGTGACAGCAGCGGGGATTATACTTTCATCAAAGATGACAGAGCGTTCTGAGAATATTTTCCTAGGTTCAGAGGGTTCCAAAAACTGATCAGGTTTACGTTCGTCATCGTATCCCACAAAGATACAGGTGCGACTCCCATCCTACAGTTTCTTGGTTTTGTCCTTAAGAATGTGCACATGTGCACAACATCTAAGAACACGCAATTGAGATGTATCAGGTTTTGGTCCTGTCTAGGCGTGATAAGGACCATGCCTGAGAGGGCTTTTGTGGGTGAAATGTTCTTTAGACCAACCAGGCCCGCCCTTCCGCCAAACGAAGTTGCCAGCTCCGCTTCGCTCCGCCGGCAACTCCGTTCGGCAGGGGCCGGGCCTGCTTGGCCTGCCGGCGGCGATGGTCGGGCCTGCG
>NW_026267374.1:324647-328194 GCF_000697945.3 Frankliniella occidentalis | reverse complement strand
TTATAATTAATATGTAGGACAGATAAACGTTGCTCCTGTAAAATTTTGATTTTGTGACATACGTACTTATGTCAGATGACAGGTGAACTGTTATTCATGGTGGAGCCGATCTAGAGACAACGCGGGCCAGAAAGTCAAGACACTCTGAAGGCCTCTTTGAGACACACTCAATCGGACTCATTAGGTTCGTATTGCAAATAAGAAGTACTTTGCAATACACGAACTAGTTCTTTGCAAATTCTTTGAAAGAATATAGTTTGCAAACATTTTACAGTGTGTCTGCTAGCAATATCACCTGACCTTTGTTAAAGACAATCTGTCGTGTACGGGCTTTGGTGTAGCAGCTTAACTACAACGTATATGATGTGTCTGAAACAGTGAAAACACTATACAGTATAACTATGTTATGACTGTAAGACCACCAGTTGTAATTTACCAATATCTCCGTATGCCATTTGGCTTGTCCCTATTGCAAACCACACACGGCGCTCCGGCGCTGGTGAAACCACGCAACTCCGCGGAGCCTCCGTCAAAGCACCCACAGCGGTCCGGCGCTGGTGAAACCACGCAACTCAATTTTTGGGTTGCTTTTTCAGACCTATACCGTTGGAAAGAGGATGTTCCCATCTTCCAGAATATATAGTTATCTCAGACTTTTTGAAAAAGATCGATACGTGGTTTCGCCAGCACCTTATAACTTTGCGTGGTTTCGCCAGCGCCGGACCGCTGTGCGTGCTTTGACGGAGGCTCCGTGTAGTTGCGTGCTTTGCAATAGGGACAAGCGATTTGGAAGGTGGAGGGTTCACCGACAGCCCAGCTAACGCCTGTGAGTGGATTGCAAATATAATTAGTATGACTTCAACATAACACATCACACTGACAGGAATGGCTTCAATGCACCCTCAGTAATCAGTTTTTGGATCAAGCAAAATGCTCTTGACCTGAACTTGTACTTGAATAAGATGCTCAGCCTGAGATACTTTTATTTGCATCAATGCCCCTGTTTGCTACAATCAAGTAGTATGGTCCTGCCAGAAATACAATAGTCAAGTACAAGTTCAAGTCAGGAACATTTTGTTTGATCCAAAAACTGACTTCTCTGAGTGTAAGTGTCGACACTAGGCTCCTTAAACCTACTCCAGGTGCCCCCACACTGAACGGATTTGGCGTGTCCGCGTCCGCTCATGTCCGCTCGGACACGTGTCCGTCCGTCGCCCTTGACTTGCCACTGTAAACCGGGCGAGCCGGATATCTGTCTGGGGATATCCGGGCGGACATAAGCGGACACAGCGGACGTGGACACGCCAGAGTGGTCCATTGTTGGGGCACCGTTACACTACCAGCAGATATAGGACGTTGACGTTCATCAATGTTCACAACATTGTGTTTCATAACTGGGGTTGGAAACGCTTCATTAATCGCCACAGCTGGCTCCCTGCTGGTGTCAAATAATTCATAATTGATTAAAAATGAAGACAGGTTCAAGTTAAAGAAATGCTTCTACAGCATCGGGTTTCCCTTTGTGTTTCACACTTGGAAGTAAAAGTATTTTTTTCTATGAATGAAACCTTTCTGTCTTGAAGGGCCCCTCATGGCTCGTGACTCGAACACCTACAAGCCCCACATAAAACAATCAGAAGGTAAGGGTAGAGTTGCTGCCTGAATTGAATTCAGTCGCAAAGTATATGTTTCAGTGGTGAGTTGTTGATTAACGCTCCAAAATGAGATATTTACCTCTGAAGATTAGTTCTACGCACTGTGACTGAGGTGTCATACACTTACAACGACGAGTAACGAAATTTTATACACCGGTAAGGGACCGGCAACACAAACACGACTCGCGAGCAGCAGCTGACCCCGGACCAGATTACTCACAATCAAATATACGCCTAAACAAGGAATCAAGTGCAAAACGGTGTCATGTGTTTGGATTCAGCTTGATAAAACCTAGTTTTCAGTCCTTTTCGTTTCTTGAATTTCATCCGTTTTTTAGGGAAATCTAGAAATATAGCCTGCCGTGGTGGAGCGGAAGTGGTGGGGGGTGCGGCGTTGCCGGAACGTCTGAACTTGCCCAGCTATTTAGTGAAAATCAGACAGGAGCTTTGCAGGGGAAGGCGGTTGCCAGGCCATTTGAAACACTGACGGTGTTGTTCTTGGTTTTTACCTCTGTTCTTTCTCCTTGTTTGACAAGCATGGTACGTAGTTGGGATCTTTATAAAGTTGCGCACTGGATCTTCTTACGTCAGCAGCAAGAGACCGAAGCAGGGATGTAGTTCCACACAGCATCAAATAGTCAAAAAAACTCACCAACATACTGGGAAACTACAATCAAAATACTGTGTCCGCATTTACAAAAAATTTTGGTCTTGATCAAAAGCGTAAGTCGTTTATTGCTTATTTTCGATTCTTGTGATGTAACAGTGTTTTCGAGGCGCCATTTTGGATAAAACTCCTGCAAACATTGTCTAAGTTTTTCTTTAACGTTTTCATAACCCTACCTTGCCTGTTATTCTGGCCTGCCATAAGAGGTGGTTTTAAAAACCTCAATTTTGGGCGTATTTTTAGCCCGCCCTTCTGCTTTGGAAAAGCTATCCAGCGGGCTTCTGCAAACGACCTCGTGTGTGTCTGTGTGTCTGTATGTTCCACTAGAAGGAGATGTGCTAGAGACTTGAAATTTTCAGGGTATCTTAAGGTCCACTCCTAGAGAAAGAAACGCCTACGGCAAATCCTGGCAACCACCCCTAAGGGTGTGAATGGGTGTCTCCAAGGTTCAAAAATTCTCCGAAAAAGGTTTTTTTTAATGTTCTCCTAAGGGGTTACTCGTGTAAATAGAGTCCTCTGATCGAAAATTTCGTCCGTTTTGCTGTATCTTTAACCGTTTAGGCACTAAAGGGTCTTTTTAGCGAAAATAAGCTAAAAATTGCCATAGAGAACAATAAGTTGTAGAAAAAGGCCTTAAAACCGCAAAATAGGAAAGAAAGTCTCCCCCCACCCCCGAAACACGTTTTTATAGCAGAAGGGTGGGCTGTAGTCGCGGTGCTTCACCGTTACATCCCTTTCTCGTGTCTATGGGGCAAACTCAATGACGACGGGTTTAAGCGGGCCGAAGGCCCGCTACATCATTCGATCATGTTCTTCAGCAAATCGCGTGACGGAAAATGGTCAGGCCGCAGGCCCTACCATCGCCGCCGGCAGGCCAAGCAGGCCCGGCCCGGAAGGGCGGCCCTGCTTTTTCCCTTGACTAAACACGCAGTTTTACGGTCCTCTGGGAGAAAATTTTGAGGATAAGGATCTATCTCAGCCGGTTTGTATGATATGAATTGTTTTTATATTGCTGTAAATAAGTATCCTTTTCCCTTCCATTAATAATTCGTAGCTGGAAAACCGGATGAGGTAGAGCCTTATCCTTAAAATTTTCATCCAGAGAACCGTAAAATTACGTGTTTAGTCAAGAAAAAAGTACGCCCAAAATTGAGTTTTTTTTAAACTACCTTTTATGGCATGCCAGAATTACAGGCAAGGTAGGGTTCTGAAAACGTTAAAGAAA
>NW_026267374.1:315289-318087 GCF_000697945.3 Frankliniella occidentalis | reverse complement strand
CCCCCCCCCGAAAGCCTTAGTTTACTCGAAAATGCTAAGTGACGCCTGCACGCGCCGCAGGCACGACCAAACGACGCCGGCAGGCCAAGCTAGGCTCGACCGGCCCGGCCCCTGCCGAACGAAGTGCTTGCGGAGCGATGTGATGCTGGCAACTTCGTGTGGCGGAAGGGCGGCCCTAGCTTGTTAAAAGCTTCATTGGCTGAGCATAAGCGAATTAATCCACTCACTGACTGAAATTTATCTGTATGCACAAATATTTCGAGAAGGCATAAAAATAGCAATCGAACGCCATGGGCAGCGTCCTCTTCATCGTCAGAGGCAAGGTCCACAAGCATAACTGGAGCCCGATTCGGGACCAGGACGGCAGGGATAGCAACAAGGGATGGAGGCACCGGCCTATGAAGATCCGCCACGAAGGCAGCTATCTTATTGGAACTAGGATTAGCAGGATGGTCAGGTGCCATCAGAGGATAGATGACTCCAACCGGAGGCACTTGAGGGACAGCAGGCATCATATAATGGGGACCATTGGGGCCCACATGCGCCTGCGCCAGTTGCATTTGAGTCAATGGAAGAGTGAGGGGAAACTGAAATTGAAGTAAAAAGAGGAAAACTAACAAGCAGGCCCGCCCTTCCGCCAAACGGAGTTGCCAGCTCCACTTCGCTGCGCCGGCAACTCCGTTCGGCAGGGGCCGGGCCTGCTTGGCCTGCCGGCGGCGATGGTCAGGCCTTCGGCCCGACCATTTCAGTCCCACGATTTACTGAAGTGCATAATCAAATAAATAATGTGACCGGTAGATCACTTTTATATATATTATATATTTGAGTAAACTAAAGCATCCGGCGAGGGGACTGCGGCCCTAGAAATTTGCTCCTTGGACATGACAAAAGACTGTAACGGGGCAACACCGTGACTACACCCCACCCTTCTGCTTTGCTTAAGAATTTAAAAAAACGAACCCGCGCAGTTTTTTGGATGTATATTGTGTGTTAAACAGTCCTAAAACTTGACTTTTTGCCGTTGTTTTCAATATATCCACCTCTAGGGCCGAAACAGTGAAAGATACGGCAAATCCGAGGGTAGTTCCTGATTCAGAATGTGTTGTTTTGGGGGGGTGCTCCCTCTGACATTTTACGATTGGACGCCTCCTTGTACGTCTTTATGTGCAACGTGGTCATTTTCGCCGTATTTTCGTCGAAAAAAGCACTCTAGCGCCCAAACGGTGCCAGATAGAGTCAAACGGAAAAAATTTTAGCCCAAAGGGCTCTACTTTCACGAGTTACCCCTTAGGAGACCGTAAAAAAAATATTTTTTCCCAACTTTTTGGATCAACCCCTATTTCTTTGTTACCCCCTTTCACCCCCTTAGGGGTGGTTGCCAGGATTTGCACCAGGCGTTTCGTTGTCCAGAAGTGACCCCTAAGATACCCTGAAATTTGTAGACCTCTAGCTCATCTCCTTCCTCTTACACGGACGACAGACAGACAGACACGAGAGCGGTTGCATAAGCCCGCATTAATGCTTTTTTTAAAAGCAGAAGGGCGGGCTAAAAACCATACAGGTGGGGGAAAAGAGAGAAAACACGCCAGAATGAGAGGGAGAGACACTAACACAGGAAGGGCCGAGGCAGCAGCCACAAACCGAAAAGAAACGGTCCTGAAGAATCGCCATGGGCACCCGGGCCTCATAACGAAAGAAAGAGGGATCGTACACTTCCCACTTGCGTTACGGCTTGATCGCATTCGCATTCCACACAAATCTGAAAGAAAATCAAGGGATGAGCTCCTAGGCATGTTGGAGCGTCTCTTGAAGCCCGAACACATGATGGCGTCCCCAGAGGAAAACGGTTTTATCACTATAGGGTGATTCTCAGAATACGGGCCATTGACATTCCGCGACCCCTAACAACTATGTGATATGGTTTTAAAAGGGTTTTATACCATCTAGATACTCGAAAGCACTAACATGACCTGGTGCAACACTAAAAACCTAAGAATACTGCAACAGTGGGTGACAAGAGCAGTTTAAATGGTCAAAATGTGAACTCCAGTACGGTCGTAATGTCTGAGTTCATGCGGACTTTGCCAAATTCCGGACAATTTTACGGGCATAGTCGTCTAAGGCACATTGCATTTCTGGAGTGACATATCCAGGGAACGCAAGAATTGAATTTCGTGGGGAAATGTTTTTCTATATTTCGTCAGGAGACAACCAAAGTCGTTCTCACTAACTTTTTCAAAAAGTAACGGAGTTCACAATGTTGGCACTCTCTGGAAACTGAGGTGTGAGCGAGGAAGTAATCACTACAGAAAGTAGGTGTACACATTTCTATAAAAGTTAAAGTGAAAGTGACAAAAAGGTTGACTGAAAGTGATAAAAACTGAAAGCAAATGTGGACAAAAGTGACTTATCGTGCGTTGATCAGATCAAAAATGAATAAAATAAAGGGGATATAGGCATAGAAATGAAGTAAGCGTTGTAAAACGGTGAAAAAGTGAATAAAAGTGGGAAAGTGAAAAGTTGAGGTGTACGCATTTTCACGGAGTGATTACCCCCTCGGGTGTGAGACAGTCTCGCACAATTTGGTGCGAGGTAAAAAAAACCCCACACCAAATGCTGCGAGATCCTCTGTGCCTCACACAAATAAGTGTGAGATTAGTTTGGTCTCGCCCCAATGATTCCCAGACTCTAACATTGTAATTAGGTTTGCGTGTAAAGAACCTACAACATTTGGCTTTCAAAGAACGCAAAATATTGCCGTCCCTTGTAGAATGCCAATCAATGACGTTGTTTTCCAA
>NW_026267374.1:311535-315239 GCF_000697945.3 Frankliniella occidentalis | reverse complement strand
CCCCCCCTTTTTCACTTAATGGAATTTATTTACATGGTATAGAATGCGCCACTGGTAAAAGACGTGCTGTTCCGATACGTGGACGGCCCACACCGCAGTAGCCGTAGTTAGTGAGGCTAGGCCAGAGCAGCACACGACCGTATCCATCAGCACAGTCCAACAGGCCTCACTGGTTAGTGGATAGTGACTGCAGTATAGGTGGAAGCACTAATAACAAGGGGTAACAGACTTCAAATTCGGTGGACGTATCCTGGATGGAACTTCAGTAAACATCAGCGATTCGTCCTGACAAAGAAACCGTCAAGGTGTCTAATTCCGGACCAGCCGGTTAAATACAGACACGGGGACACATCTCCAGTTTTCGCACACTAGACGCCGAACTATGCATCTGACGCTCAAAACAAGGTCAGATATGTGCTCGGCAAGCGTCACGGGAGTAGTCGGGTCGGGAGTAGTGGCTTCATGCATTGCCCTTGATTTGACTTTCTGACATGGAGTAGGCTCTAGGCCTCGAGAACATGGTACCCGTGAAGCGAGGAAAAACGTACAAGAAGATTTGGCTTTAATCCGCCTATGGTTCTGCTTGACGCTGAGGGGTCTGTGCGTGCTCGTTGTGATCGGCAGAACCTCTGCTTTCATTTGAGAGGTGAACTGGTGAAATCGGCGACCTGCCTCACCTAAATGAGCCAACCTGATGTACGCATTTATAAATGCGTGCATTGCCATGTACGCATATTGAATGGCCATGTACGCATTTATGAAAGCGTACATGACATGTATGCATTAATTAAAGTATACATGCCACGTACGCTTTATTTGAAGTATATAATGTACGCATTGGAGTTGACAGAGTATTCTGTTACAGGTAGGTCCAAATGACAGATAATTTAGAGGGTTTAACAACAGAATTTTTAACATTGTAAGCAAAGATGCATCGCAACAGTTAGGTAAAGTTATGCAGATCATCGAGGAGAAAGGGGGATGGTGAAAAAGTGGACATAAGCTGAAACGCAAGTATGCTTACGGTCCCTAACTGCATTGTGACGAGCGAGGGGGTTTCCCTTGCGTAATACACTGTACACCTAAATTAGGTATTACGTGTAATGTAAAACCTAAAATCAGGGAAATATGCTTTAAAATTGTGCAATTTTCATTTCAAAGCCTGGTTATCACCAGCGTAATACCGCGTAATACACGTAATGTGTAATACACTGTAACGGAAACTCCGACTGGAAACCCCCTCGGTGACGAGAGAAAGCTCTGACCGCAATCATGTCAGAGAGCCGGTGCCGCTGTCCCGCGCGGAGGAGTGGGGCGACCACACGCGCTGTATATATAGCGACCATGGCCATGAAGCGAGCAAAGTCGCCTCGGTGCGATATGAAGACCGGCAGCGACTGCAGCAGAGACCACAGCACAGCAACGCTGTACGCAGCACCAGCTGAGAATGGTGCAAACGACGGACCTTGAAGAGTTATGGAGCCGGTATAATTTTTGTATGAAATCATTAACATTTGGGATAATTTTGATATGTGATGGAGATAATACTCCATACAGGCTTGACAAATAGTGAATAATTGAAGTAAAGTCTTAAGATCACTACAGCGAAAACTTATTGATTTTTTCTTTATGGATGGTATCAGCCTGTATTAGCTTGTAAATTACTGGAAGTGACTGTAGAGCGAGAGTAAAATCCAAGTACAGAACCCACAGATATCATTTTCATTTTGAAAATGCGTATGGGAAAATCCCACCCCTGCCTAGGAAATCTGCTGCACTCGTATGGGATTTTCCCCATACACCAGTAAAGGAAAAGTTCTACACATGTATATGGAAATAACTTCATACACATTTGTGGGATTTCTCCTACAAGTATTCTTTTACAGTGTACGGTAGGATTTAAATTTTACTAACGCCCGAGCCAACGCCCCTCATAATTGTATGTAATTCATCTTTGCGATTCCTTATTCCCGTTTTTCCCCTTTATTTTTTAGTACAGTTAATGCTTAAATAGTCTCTGAACTCAGCGGTAACCTGCAGAATAGACGTGTTCGGTGACTGGGAGAACTCCAAGTCCGGATGCAGCGGGCCTCAACCAGTTCCATATCTCTAAAATAATCCAGCGTCGTGTCATCTGGTTATAACAGCAATACAAATGGAGGAGTTTAATGGTGGGAAATATTGCGTGCCACGTCAGAAGCCAGTCTCTGTTCGCCTAAAAAGTTTCCTTTAATCAGATTTCTGATATCGAATTACGGCGACGCGCCAAAGAGAAAAAAAACTCGTTTTAAGCCCAATTTTCCCAAGTTTGAGATGCTACTGCGCTTGTGTAAAAAATCAACCGAGGACTCTTGAACGATCAATATAGGACACGCCCTTCGCTAGGGCTCCGCAACTTATCACTTTGACACTTGAAACCTACAAACACGGAGTTCGTGGCGTCTCCGTATAAACCGAGGGGTCCACAACTAGGTTCGAGCGCGTACACTGGCCGCCCGGAAAACTGGGAAGACCGGGAAGACCACCAGGAAGACCAAAGAAAACCGAAGAAGACCAATAAAATCATAGGCCACAAATGAGAGAGAAAACCGAAAAATGTAAGAGAAGACCGGTAAAACTTTCAGGAAGACCGAGAAATTGCGGGGAAGCCCGGAAAATACAAGGGAAGACCGATAAAATTGCGAGAAAACCACAGAAACCCTGAGGAAGCCTTTAGAAAATCTCAGAAAACCAAGATTTGGGAAAACCAAGAAAAAGTTGGGAAGACCGGGAAAACCTAAGGAAAACCTAGGAAAACTAGGAAGCCCACAACATGTGTACACCGGCAGACCGTACTTGCGGACCCCTCGGTATAAACCCGTGGTTTCATATATAAAAACATTCCCTTTCGTACTGCAAACATCCAAGCAGTTATTATTTGCAGTACATAGTGTAAATTACGCTGAAAATATTAATTGCAGTTCATACAAATTATTTAGTTGTACTGTGTTCATCTCCCTGTGCTCCCTTCTGGTTTTAAAATAGCATGGAAGCGGGCTTATGCAACCGCTGTCGCGTCCGTCTGTTTGTCGTCCGTGTAAAAGGACGGAGATGAGCTAGAGGTCTACAAATTTCAGGCCATCTTATGGGTCACTTCTGGACGACGGAACGGCTGGTTCAAAACCTGGCAACCACCCTAAAAAGGGCGACAGGGGTTAACAAAGAACTAGGCTTTGTTTTGTCTGTTTGACTCTATCTTTGCACCGTTCGGGCGCTAGAGTGTTTTGTTCGTCAAAAATACGGTGAAAATAACCACGTTGCACATAAAGACGTTCAAGGAGGCGTCTAATCGTAAAATGTCAGAGGTCGTACCCCTCCAAAACAACACACTGAAAACTACTTTTGAGTGAGGTGTCGTGCTCGAAATGAGTGAGACAATTTTGCCTCGCTCAATCGGAGCGATGACTTTACGGCTCACCCGATTTGAGTGGTATGCACCGAATTCTCACTCTAGAGGAGTAAGATTTCCCTTACCTCACCCTATTGCGGTGAGGAACCTCGCTCTCAGTGGGTGAGGACCGAAAATTATGACTCAAATTGAGTGAGAGTCAGATATCTCGTTCTCAGGAGAGTGAGATTTTTTTGTGTCACTGATCTCACTCTCCTGAGAACGAGATATCTGATCTGACTCTGGCATTTTCAGTGCACATTCTGAATCGGGACTG
>NW_026267374.1:303326-304175 GCF_000697945.3 Frankliniella occidentalis | reverse complement strand
TGCGGTTTTTAGGCCTTCTTCTACAACTTATTGTTTACTATGGCAATTTTTAGCTTGTTCTTGTCAAAGAAAGACCCTCTAGCGCCTAAACGGTTAGAGATAGAGCGAAACAGACGAAATTTTCGTCCGATGGGCTCTGCTTTGACGGGTTACCTCTTAAGAGAACACAGAATAAAAGCTTTGTGGGTAAATTTTTGAACCTTGGATACCCCCATTCACACCTTTAGGGGTGGTTGCCAGGATTTGCAATAGACGTTTTGTTCTCTAGGAGTGGACCTTAAGATACCCTGAAAATTTGAAGTCTGTAGCACATCTTCCTGTAGAGATGGTTTGTATTACTCACAATAGTGTAATAAGGCCACTTGGTAACTTTGCTGTTCTTCTCAGAACCCAATACAAAAGCATTGGTTAAACTATTTGCTAGCAGCCTAGGCTGGCATAGCCTATGCTATGGGCGGCTACAACCTAAATCCATTCAGTCCATAGACTGTGTTTTGATACAGGCTTCAGTCTCATGTTCCTCTCAGAACCCAAATTCAAAAGCATTGGTTCCATCATTTGATAGCAGCCTAGGCTCGCATAGCCTATGCTATGGGCGGCTATAACCTAAATCCATCCAGTCCATAGACTGTGTTTTGATACAGTAAATTAGGTTCAGGTTCATGTGTGATTACCAAATCGGCGCAGACGACAACTAGCGTCGACAAGACACCAGTGTCATAAACGAGAACATTTAAAAGTTAAAATAAGTCCTCCCGGGCGGAAGGATCTTAACTTTAAGTGTACTTTGAAGTACACATGTCAACGTATACTTCATAAGTGTACTTCGAAAATATAAGGAATGAAAAG
>NW_026267374.1:302726-303276 GCF_000697945.3 Frankliniella occidentalis | reverse complement strand
CACATTTCTATAAAAGTTAAAGTGAAAGTGTCAAAAAGGTTGACTGAAAGTGATGAAAACTGAAAGCAAATGTGGACACAAGTGACTTATCGTGCGTTGATCAGATCAAAAATGAATAAAATAAAGGGGATATAGGCATAGAAATGAAGTAAGCGTTGTAAAACGGTGAAAAAGAGAATAAAAGTGGGAAAGTGAAAAGTTAAGGTGTACGTATTTTCACGGAGTGATTACCCCCTCGGGTGTGAGACAGTCTCGCACAATTTGGTGCGAGGTAAGAAACCTCACACCAAATGCTGCGAGATCCTCTGTGCCTCACACAAATAAGTGTGAGATTAGTTTGGTCTCGCCCCAATGATTCCCAGACGCTAACATTGTAATTAGGTTTGCGTGTAAAGAACCTACAACGTTTGGCTTTCAAAGAACGCAAAATATTGCCGTCCCTTGTAGAATGCCAATCGAGGGGTGCCCAACTCGAAAAAATCGTGTACACCTGATTACCAAAAAGTGATGATTACCAAGGATTACCAGAGACTACCAAAGATTACCGAAG
>NW_026267374.1:295579-297656 GCF_000697945.3 Frankliniella occidentalis | reverse complement strand
ATTTGTGAAAAAAATGTAAACTTTAGAGGTGGACTTTTCCAAAACAATGAGTAAAGTATGACTTGAAAAAAATGTTCACATTAAATAGAGTACAAGGTAAAATGAAAGTGGAGTACTGCGATGTACTTAAAAGTTAACATTCTTCCGCCCGGGCTAAATCAAACACAATATGGCAGTGTTACATATTTTTTATTGGAAAACAACGTCATTGATTGGCATTCTACAAGGGACGGCAATATTTTGCGTTCTTTGAAAGCCAAATGTTTTAGGTTCTTTACACGCAAACTTAATTAGAATGTTTGTATGAACTTATTTTATGTTGAATTTTTACTTTAGGACAATGTACGTCAAAATTGGAACCTAGCAATAAACAAATCAAATGCAATATTTTCATCATAAGTTTGTAAGACATCATTCCAATTTTCATTTAGAAGGGCATAATTCAAATTCATTAGAGTTTCCTGATTAATTCTTTTTATGTACAGGTATATTATTGGATTTTTTGCCTACATCAAAAGTGGCTATTGAAGCTTCATGATCTGAAAGATGACTAGTAATTCTAACATTCTACTCACTATTTTATCATGAAAGTTCGTACATATATTATGGATACAAGATCCTTTGCCGGTCTTGAGGTTTTTTCTCGTGTAGGAGTCAAGTAGTAGTTTTAGTCCACAGCCATTTAGAGTATCACAGAAAGCATTTACCTTCTTAGATTTATGGATAGTATTTACATTAAAATCTCCAGGTTGTATTCGTTAGACTGAAGAGGGTTACTTACAATTAGCAGTTCATTTACTATGTCTTCAAACAATTCCATTTCATTGACAGTAGATGCTGGTGGTCTGTACAGTCCTATAATTACATTACATTCAAAGGAGTTTATTTTTATATTAACAGCAGCAATTTCACAGATTTTTGCTATGGAGAGAGAGAGTTGATAGAATGACAGTTTTTAGACTAAAATGCATAGAGTCTCTAGGGGGCTCTAGTGTACGGTATTCCTAATACTGCAAATAATCACTTTGAGGTTGCATACAGTACGTACTTCAAAATAGATGTCTCATCCGGGAACTGCGTCTTTTTACGGAGCCAACACGAACTCCGTGTGTATAGGCGTAAGTTTCGACTTATGTGGCTGCGTTTCGTTTTTTTAAGCATTGAAGGTGAAAATATTTTAAGTGAGGCCCTCTTTCAAATTTACAAAATCCACTTGTCCAGAATGTGTGAACTTATTCCCTAAACGATGTCAAGCCATTTTTAAGAAGGAGTATAAACTAACCTATTGTGGAAAATTTGCTGTTACGTTTAGTAACTTGGGTTATGGTAGGTTACGGAGTCCTGCCCTTCGCCTGCACTACCCTGTCCTAGAATAGGGTATTTCAATGGAGCGCTGCCCGGAACTAAGAAGAACAAAACCGGATACAGAGAGCGGTGGTGTGGGCGGGCGAGCGGAGGAGCCGAGGGCGGGCGGGGAGGCTTCCAGGCAGCGCTCCATTGAAATACCCTATTGAGCACCGGCCGGTCCGCCTGGACGGGATGGTCTGAAATGCGAGAAGTGCGACTGAGGTGGAGATCTGGCTGGCTAGAGCGTCTCACCTCCATCTATCGCTTTCGGACCATCCCGGTCCACGCGGGCTGCCCGATCCTCACTTCTACCCTGTTCGCCTGTTCTAGGCACAGCAGGACTTTAATCATCAATCTTCTCTTGGTCAACCCGCGCACAGGGAACGACGTGTCGCACTGCAAAATGCTTGCAAAGAATAGGTTCGTATTGCAAACTATTTTCTTTGCAGCTTGCAAAGAATTTTCAAGCATCAATACAAACTAGTTCTTCGCAAGCTTGCAAACTATTTCTTTGCAATGCAAACACATTGTTTGCAAGGATTCTGCCAGCTTTCAAAGAACGTCTTTGCAATACGAACTAATTCTTTGCAATACAAAGCCCACAAATTCTTTGCAACGTTGCAAAAAATATAGTTTGCAAGCATTTTACAGTGCGGGTAGCACTGACTTTCACTTCAGCAGCACGGACCAAAAACATAACGTACTACGGAGTCACGTTCCACCTCTGTTC
>NW_026267374.1:294713-295190 GCF_000697945.3 Frankliniella occidentalis | reverse complement strand
TACCCTGAAAATTTCAAGTCTGTAGCACATCTCCCGTAGCGCACAGTGGGGCTCAGCCCCAAACTGCAGTCACCCTGGGAGCAGGGCTGGCGTGTCACGGACATGCTGAACCCTGTTGTTGAAGCGCGCATCCGCCGCGACTACAAGTACAAAATTGTACATGAGGACAGACTTGCCCTGGCTGCGGAGGACGCGCCCTGCCATCTCATTGCGCCGTGCTTCGGCCCGTGCACTGCTAATGGAGCTTGCTTGCAGCACTGCCGCCACCGCCAGCCCCGAGCGCGCGTCGTGTTGGATACGTGAGCAGCCGGCCGAGCCGTCGTCGCTGCTATTTATCTACCACTGGCGCAACACATCGCTAGCCGCCCCCGCAAAATTGGATTGAATATGTTCTTAATTTAAACTCATCTACCTCTGATAAAAACCTTATATAATGTTAATAAGTAGACCTGACTTAATATGTTTTTATTTGGGGGT
>NW_026267374.1:290373-294327 GCF_000697945.3 Frankliniella occidentalis | reverse complement strand
TGTTGCGCACGGTAAATACATTTGACTAAAACATGTCAACGGTGTTCGTCGCCCCCATTTAAGAAAATCCGTTCTACGACGGTCGCCCAGAGAATGTCCGATCTACAAGCGTCGTTTAGAAAATGTTCGATCTGCATTAGCCCGGCTGGAGAATATCCGAAGCAACATTTTTGACTGTCTTGAGATATTGGTGCCATTTTATGTAACTTAGCGAGATACGTAAAATGGCATCAATATCTCAAAACAGTCAAAAATGTTGCTTCGCATGTTCTCCAGCCAGGCTAATGCAGAGCGAACATTCTCCAAACGACGCTTGTAGATCGGACATTCTCTGGGCGACCGTCGTAGAACGGACTTTCTTGCATGGGGGCGACGTGTTAAGCAAAGAGGATGAGCACAATGAAGCTTATTCCCACTTCATTGATGTCACACAATCTCTTTACATGTTGTAGGTGTCCAATGAAGTTTACGTGCGGCCCGTCCTGACAAGCTCGGTTTCTTTTGGATCAATCTGGTGGCGGTGGGTTTAAGGAGTGCATGAAGTTCAATGAGAGTGTGAAAGTATGTTACCTCACTAATCGAAACATCGACTGACGTGAATGAAACAAAAGTCATTGGAACTATGAATCTATCATTCTCCCCCTCCCTCCCTGCCCTCCCTCAATCCTACAGCGCGCCGCATTTTGCTACTGAATTAAATATAGCCTGATTCTCGTTCTCACTTTGAAAATGCAAGCTATGTTCAGTTCAGTAGTTGAATGCTGCGCGCTGCAGGATTGAGGGAGAGGGGACGAGAATGATGCGTTTAAAGTTCCAATTACTTTTGTTTTATTCATATTGGTTGATGTTATTAGATTGGTGACGTAAGATACTCTTACACAGTGATTGAACTTTAAGCACTCCTCAAACTCACCGCCATTAGATTGATGCAAAAGAAACTGAGCTTGTCAAGGCGGGCCGCACGGAAACTTCATTAAACACCTAGAAGAACAGAGATTGTGTGATAGCAATGAAATGGGAATAATCTTCATTATCCTCTTTGATAAACACCTTTGATATGTTTTCTAATTCAAAAGCTTCTTAATGTACGCAGCATGAAGCAAAACCGTCACTCGGGTGCCAAAGCGGGAGGAGGGGGAAAATGGAGCAGTAATTAATCCTTTAATACTCATAAACAATATTTTCAATGTTTTTATGAATAGATCAACACTAGGGATGGAAAAAAAAAACGGTTTTTACATCTATCGAAACGTACCGGTTTTTTACCGAGGCAAGAAACGTGAAATTATTTTTTTTATGAAAATAAACGATTTTTAGCTGTAAAAACGTCTAAACAGCATCGGCAACCCATACTTAGCATGAAACTGATTGGCTGAGCGATTAGCGAAGCCTATTACTCCAGTGATGATCAAAAAGTTTCGCCTCTGTCTGTCTGTCTGTGCGCACGATAACTCGAGAACGAATTGAGCTAGCGACCTGGAATTTTCAGGGTCGTTTCGTGTCATAACAAGCAGGCCCGGCCCCTGCCGAACGGAGTTGCCGGCGGAGCGAAGCGGAGCTGGCAACTTCGTTTGGCGGAAGGGCGGGCCTGCTTGGCCTCCCGGCCGCAGGCCCGACCATTTCTGTCACGCGATTTGCTGAAGAACATGATCGAATGATGTAGCGGGCCTTCGGCCCGCTTAAACCCGTTGTCTTTTGGTTTTTCCCCAAGACTCGAGAAAGGGATGTAACGGTGAAGCACAGCGACTACAAACCACCCTTCTGCCTAGAAAACGTTGTTTGGGGTGGGGGGAGAGTTTCCTTTATATTTTGCGGTTAAGCCTTTTTCTACAACTTATTGTTCACTATGGCAATTTTTGGCTTATTTTCGTCAAAAAAGACCCTCTAGCGCGGAAACGGTTAGAGACAGAGCGAAACAGACGAAATTTTCGCCCATAGGGCTCTACTTTGACGAGTGACCCCTTAGGAGTACGAAAAAAAAAACTTTTTGGAGAATTTTTGAACCGTGGATACCCCTATTCACACCCTTAGGGGTTGTTGCCAGGATTTGCCGTAGACGTTTCGTTCTCTAGAAGTGGACCTTAAGATACCCTGAAAATTTCAAGTCTGTAGCACATCTCCTTCTAGTGGAACAGACAGACGGACTGACAGACACACACGAGGTCGTTTGCATAAGCCCGCTGGATAGCTTTTTCAAAGCAGAAGGGCGGGCTAAAAAGACAGATCAAGTTCGAAGAAGAGCATTCTAGCTCCAAAATTGGACTTTAAAAAAATCAAAAACCACAAGTCCCCAAAATGACGTTTTTAGCCCGCTCTTCTGCTTTAGAAAAGCTATCTAGCGGGCTTATGCAAACGACCTCGTGTGTGTCTGTCTGTCTGCCTGTCTGTCTGTTCCACTAGAAGGAGATGTGCTAGAGACTTCAAATTTTCAGGGTATCTTAAGGTTCACTCCTAGAAAACGAAACGCCTACGGCAAATCCTGGCAACCATCCCTAAAGGGCTAATCGGGGGTATCAAAGAAAATGGGGTGGGTCAAAAGTCAGATTTTTTTTTCTGATCTCGTAAGGGGTAACTCGTTAAAGTAGAGCCCTATGGGCAAAATTTTCGTCCGTTTGCCTCTATCTGTAACCGTTTAGGCGCTAGAGGGTCATTTTTGACGAAAATAAGCTTAAAATTGCCATAGTGAACAGTTAGTTGTAGAAAAAGACCTAAAATCCGCATAATAGAAAAGAAACTCACCCCCACCCCTAAAAAACGTTTTCTAAGCAGAAGGGTGGGTTGTAGTCGCGGTGCTTCACTGTTACATCCCTTTCTCGTGTCTACGGGGCATAATTTAAGGACGACGGGCTTTGCGGGCCGAAGGCCCGTTACATCATTTGATTATGTTCTTCAGCAAATCGCGTGACAGAAATGGTCGGGCCGCGCCCGACCATCGCCACCGGCAGGCCAAGCCGGCCCGGCCCCTGCCGAACGGAGTTGCCGGCGCAGCAAAGCGAGGCTGGCAACTTCGTTTGGCGGAAGGGCGGGCCTGCTTGTTTAAAAATATTTTATTACTGTCTCCTAAGGGGTAACTCATCAAAGTAGAGTCTTGTGGACGAAAATTTCGTCCATTTGGCTCTATCTTCAACCGGTTAGGCACCAGAGGGAGATTTCTACTCGAAAATGACCGCAAAACATTTCTATGTTTTTTCTCAGATATTTGATGGTCTCCAGTAGGGTAACCCTAGGGAAAATGTTCTTCCCTGACTCTTGCCTGAATTCACGCTGAACTCGCTCGGACTGACTATGGAGAGAGCATAGGGACATCTCACCCTGAATCTTACATCAAAAATCTGAACTATGGCACGCATTCAGGAGCTGGACTGGGCGGGTCGGCGACGGTCGGCGAGCAGGTAGCGGCGGCGAAAACAAAGCATCATGTCTCCGTCAGCCTAGTGTCAGCCCAGCCCGCCGCCGTGCCGTGCCCGCCCCCCTCCCCCGCCCCGTCCCCGCGCCCGCGCTGCCTCAGAGCCCGGCTGGACTCGAACCCTGAATCGCTGGAGAAGATGCTTCGCTGCCGGACTGATGTTGGTGGTGACGACGCCTTTACCCGCTGAGCTAACCTGGAACACGCGAGACGGTGGCTCCGGCCGGGCTCTTCAACGGAGGCTATCGGAGGCCGGGCGAGAAGCGCTCTGCGCACATCTTTCGGCTGCTCGCACGTCCCTCCTATTGGGCGCACTGAAACGCGGTTTTCACTATATTTATTGGAATTGGTATTTATTCGCTGTATGTATTATTTGAAAAAATCTAAGGCCACGCAGAAGACTACGCGAAATATTTCTAGGTCAACTGGAAAATGTTCTATGATAAACTTCGCAAAAATTCAAACGGAAAGATCTAACATAAGAAATAACGACTTAAATTTTATGAACAAGCAAATCGTAAAATTAAAAATTGCGTTTGTAAAATTTA
>NW_026267374.1:284113-286906 GCF_000697945.3 Frankliniella occidentalis | reverse complement strand
AAAGGAGGTGCAGCAGACCCCACCCCGCTGACCAAGTAAGTAGACCACATCACGTACCTGGTAGGCCGGCCGCGTGCAAGCCGCATTCGGCTGCGGCCCATTTGACATCGAGAGTGACTCTTCTTTTCGTTGATAGGGCGCCGGGCTCCACGTGCTACTGCGTCGTGCCGCGTAGCCTACAGCTTGCCATCGATTTGCAACGTACGTCGTTCCGAACACTGTAACGCCATGGCCCGAAGGAAGACCAGAGACGGGCCTTTTAAACACTTTGCGACCAAGGCTTCCCGTAAATCGGTGCCCTGGCAAGAACTTTTCCTGCCAAAAGGGGCTAAAATACTGTTGACTGGTGGGCCTAACCTCGAGAGGTGGGAGGCGACCGCGGCAGGAGTGGTGCGGGTGCATCCCGTCCGGCCAGAAAAATGGAGATCAACTCCTTTCGGTGAGTAACTTAGTCACGTTTCCCATCGCCACTGCTAATTTCCACACGACCTCGTGTAAATATAGCATCGCCCTACATTTCAGGAGCTCCTCAGCCACACCCGGCGCCAGACAGGGCTGGTGCCGGTAGCCGTTCAGCGAAAGTCGGGCCCAAAAGTTGGAGACAACGGCTGGCTGATCGTGCTGCTAGCCCTGACGGTGGCTCAACCAAACCACCACCCAGGCAGCAGGAAGGGGGCGTGGGAAGAGGCAGTGGTACGTGTCAATAGTCCTCTACTTTGGGTCCATGTCGGGTCTTTTTCGCTTTATTCCGCCTTCACATACGAACTAATTTGCTAGTTATTCCCCCCTTTCACTGTTATTCAAGGAATGTGACGTCACATTCGTTTTAATGTGAAACATGTCACATTCGTTTGAATATTGTGTCACATTCATTTAAACGTGACTTCAGGTGAGGTGATGCTCTAATGGCGCCCAGGCTTGGCTGATTCACGTTTAAACGAATATGACACAACATTCAAACGAACGTGACACGATTAACATTGAAACGAATGTGACGTCACATTCGTTGAAAAACAGTGTTGCTGGTACCCTGCTGCAACCAATCTCAATATCGCCCCATTCCCACTCTTTGTCCCACAGAGGCTGTGCAGTGCCTTCAACGGCCGTTGGCACGGGTTCCGCCACAACCGCTCCAGGAGGGAGCTCGACACCCTGGAGGCGTGCTCCATCCAGGCGGCGCCCATCGCCAACGGCCGATGCCGTTTGGCTTTCAACAGGCGTGCGACGAAGGACCACCCTGGCTGGCGTCTGCAGCAGGGACCAGGCCAGCAATGGTACTGGTCAATTTTCATGGAGACGACCTGCGGACCCTGCCTTGGCTTTTAAATTGTCCCAACACACCAGCTTTTAAAACTTTTAAAAGCCGTTCGTGACGGCCGTGCTATTCTCCTCGTGACTTCCACACGTACTCCGGTACGTGTGGTTAAGTTTTAGTTTATTTTCAAGTGATTCCTAATTCATTCCTAATTTTGTATGTAATGGTCAAGTGCCATATTAAGAATTTTTTTTTGTGCTCTACTTTTACCAAGTATAACTACTTACACTTTATTAAGTTTTTCTTCCAAGAGTCAAAGGTATTCATTAAGTATTAAGTATTATTTTCAGATCTCAAACATGCATGTTTGAAATCATTATTCACTTACTATTTAACAACACTCGTAGTGTTGCGTAAATCATTCTCTAAAAGTCATCAGTCACTATTTCATAAAGCATGTATATATTGCGTTCAGCAATGTTCCAAATTCACTTTTCCTGTATTATTTAATAACGTTTAATAACGTTTCTATGGGGTAACTCGTCAAAGTAGAGCCCTATGAGCGAAAATTTCGTCCGTTTGGCTCTATCTTGTATCGTTTAGGTGCGAGGGGGCATTTCTTGACAAAAATGAGCCGAAAATGGTCAAATGGTCGATTAAATCATTAAAAAGACTTCATTTCAAAAAATTGTATATTCACTCCTATTACCCCGTCTCGGGTGTCAGCGCCGCAGGCCTAGCTATATGTGCGCCAGGCGCGTCGCAGCGTAACAGTGTTTCGTGAGGTATCGCGAAGCCTGTTACGCGAGACGTGGTCTGGCGTACATATAGCTAGTATTATGGTTTCCTAAGGGGTAACCCGTCAAAGTGGAGTCCTTCGGACGAACATTTCGTCCGCTTTGCTCTAGCTCAAACCGTTGAGGCGCTAGAGGGTATTTTTGAAGAAAATAAGCGAAAATATTTGCAAGCATGCATGCTTAGTCGAGGTGATAGGCCGTTAACGGGCCCTAGGCCCGTACCTTTGTGTACATTTTTCCACTACCCGACTCGGGTGTCAGCGCCGCAGGCCAAGGTGGATGTATGCCAGGCGCGTCGCAGCGTAACAGTGTTTCGTGCGATTTCGCGAAGCCTGTTACGCGAGACGTGGTCTGGCGTAAATATACCTAGTTGTTGGCTGAGCGATTAGCGAAGCCCATTACATTATGGTGGATTTAGTCTCCGTGAGGAGAGTCGCCTCACCTCACGGTGAGGCGTCCTCACTGAGGCAGCTCGCCTCGGAGGTTTTGAGGGCTGTGATTGGCTGAAAACCTCTGAGACAAGCTGCCTCAATGAGGACGCCTCACCGTGAGGCGACTCGCCTCACGAGACTAAATCGACCATTAAAGTTTCATTCTGCTTGTCTGTCTGTTTGGCTGTCTGTCCACACGATAACTCGAGAAAGAATTGAGACAGCGATCTTGGAATTTCAGGGTCGTTTTGTAACTTAAAAAGACAGATCGAGTTCGAAGATGAGCATTCTAGCTCAATAAATTGACTTC
>NW_026267374.1:281838-284063 GCF_000697945.3 Frankliniella occidentalis | reverse complement strand
ATGTATGCCAGGCGCGTCGCAGCGTAACAGTGTTTCGTGAGATATCGCGAAGCCTGTTACGCGAGACGTGGTCTGGCGTACATCTACCTAGTACATAGATAGATAGATAACCACTCTGAGGCACGAACGCGGGTTTACCTCCGATATTGTCCCTTCGGCACATGTGCGTTGCACCCGGGTTAGGCCTCCTTTAGGTCCTATAATTAAGAATTGAACAGATGAAATTTACACACAAGAGGCAGTTAACTATTCAAAATTAAAAATAAAATTAATTTCTTACCTTGCACATTTGTCAAAGGCCCTGGAGACTGTCTTGTCATGGAGCCAGATGCATTCAGAAGCCCACCTGAAAAAGAGGAAAATATGAAACATACAATTTAGACAGATAAGTGATCATTTAAAAATTAAACAAGATACCTTTACCACCACCCTTTCTCTTGAATAAGGGCATAGAATTTGGTGCTTCTGAGCCCACATTGTCATAAGCTTCATCACCAGAAGAACTATTTCCTCCATTGCGTCGTCTCAACTTTCTTGGCCGGTCAACACCGTTGTCGCTTGTTTGAATATCTGCTAGATCTTTGTCTTCTGCTTCTCTTAGCTTAGATCTCACATAGGGAAAATTAGCTGGTGAATAATAAGATTAGATTAAATAAAAATCAATGAGGGAAATGAGTGCAGTGAGCAGTTAGCACACTTCTGCATAAAAATACCTACATGCTTTGACTCTGACACGCTTAATCTTAGCTTCTTCCCAGTCAGACTGCGGTTCAAGTTGTCCACGTACTCTCTTGTCAAATTCAATTTGGTCAACGTCATCCGCCCATGGTGGCCAGGCACAATTTCTTTTGTCTTCAGTGAGCCAGGGGCTTGGAATGATTTGAGGGCCCTCATCAAAATCCACCAGGTAGTAAACAACTGCAAACAAAAAAAAATTATTAAAAATAAAGAATATTAAAATGTTGGAAATCAGACAATCACTAACATAAATTACCAATTCATGATTCACAATGCAAAATGGGTACAACAACAAATCAATTTTTAAAGGGCATTCTATACAACTTTGAAACTATTCGACTAAGTGCCTATTTTAGTCTGTGTCTCTCAAGTCGGTGAGCATAAAGAATCCCAAGGTCTGAGGACTCACATCTAGTAAACTTCTTTCCTATGGCCTCCATAGACTTGGATTCAGAGCAAAATGAGAAGTTGTCAACCAAAATGATAGAGCCATCATCCAACTTGCAGCAGTTATTGGCATCTGAAGTAGCATCAATAGTGAAATTGAGTAACTTGTATGCAGAAAAGTGGGGACTACTGAAACCTCTGATTGGAAATCTTCTGGAGTTGTGTTTGCTGAATGATGGTTTGACTTCTAACAACAGCTCTGGTCCACTTCCTTCACTTCTTCAACCTCTGACGTAACTCCAGCTTCTACACTTCTCTTACAGTTGGTACATATTTTGCTCCCTGGTACGAGAAATGGGTATTTTTGAGCAAAATCTAAAGTAACTTCAGTACCCAATGTGGTGGGTTTCTTGTCCTTTTATATGGGTCACAGCAGTATTTTGACTGTCGCTTATAAAATAAGTCGAGGAAATTTAATTTGTGGTTCCCACATACTGAGTCAACCCTCACAACACCACTTCTAAGGCGAAGCAACGTTCTCGACTCTTCACTCAAATCTTTCGCTAGAATAAGATCCACCGAGCATTCGATCGCCTTTGCACCCACGCAAACTGCACTGGCGGGAGACCATTATTCTCGATCTGCGGGCAGAAATAATGAAGAAAACAGTCAGATAAACGACGAACAACATGAGTTAAGATAAGGTTACGGGTTCTAAATAACGGACTCACCGGCTAGGTTCTAGGTAGAAAATGCTTCACCCTACACACGCTCTGGAAGGACACGAACCATTAGACTTGAAACCACAAAGAAAACAAAAGTCTACGACTGACAACCGCTGAAAACAGGGGAATTCAAGAAAGACTCACCTCTCTGCGATGTCTGAGAGTCGACGTTATGAGGTGAGGCGGAGTGTGGAGGAAGGGGAGGGGGGATAGCAGAAAACCGACCGAAGCGACGATTGGGCGAGGAGTATCTACCGACGCGGGAAGTGGCGTGGCGATACCCCACGATCAGCTTCAAATTAATCAAAAGTTTCAAGCATTTGTTTAGTCTGAAAGAACTATATTTCAATCAATGTAATTGCTAGATGGGCTCAT
>NW_026267374.1:268519-274230 GCF_000697945.3 Frankliniella occidentalis | reverse complement strand
AGAATGTTTTCCCAGTTAAATATCCGAGAAAGGCTCAAATTGACAGGTGGGCCAAAGTTACCCCGAATGGCGGGGTAACTTTGCCCACCCTGTTTTTGCTATTTTGTGGGCACTGTTTGCGTTGTGCAAACAATATCACTATCCCATTGTTTTTTATGGTCAGTGACCTGACTCATACCATCAGGTCATTTTTTCAGTACCACCCGTTCCTAATATACAGAAGGTCAAAGCTCGAAGGTGGGCCAAAGTTCCCCCGGTTTACGGTAACTCGTAAGAGTAGAACCCTACGGGCGAAACTTTCGTCCGTTTTGCTCTATCTTGTACAGTTTCGGCGCTATTGGGCATTTCTTGGCGGAAATAACGTGAAAAAGACAAAATGGTCTATTAAATCGTAGAAAAGGCTTTATGTCACAGAATTGTAAAGGGACTAATACTTTAACGACACATTGCGGGTCGCATCACACCCTCTTTTGAGCTTAAAGGTCCCTAGAGTATCTAGTATCATTAACACGTTGATTTTTACATAACAATCTGCCCAAATTCGAACTGACGATGAAAACCGTTACCGAACAGCAGAAGTTTCATGTTCCTAATTTTAGAGTAGTAAGACCCCGACAAATGGTTCGAGTATGTCAAATTTAGGGCCTGGAAGGCCCTGTCCCCCTACACCCTGTCCTTAACTCGTCTCGGGTGTCAGCGCCGCAGGCCTAGCTATATGTGCGCCAGGCGCGTCGCAGCGTAACAGTTTTTCGTGAGATATCGCGAAGCCTGTTACGCGAGACGTGGTCTGACGTACATATAGCTAGTAAATAATGTGCCAGGAGCAACCGCCAAGAAAGATGAGAAGCAGTGGAAGTCTGTACGTATTGCCTCTATCGCAATATCTTAGTTCACACGGGTGACGGACAACTCGTCCCGGTTAACTCGCCCCCGGTATTAACTCGCCCCGGACCCAACTCGCCCTCGGTCCATCAAAAAAGTCGCCCCCATGTCCGTGCCAACTCGCCCCCGAAACTTTTTTTTTTTAGATTTTTTATTCCCCGAATTTACGAACACTTTGCGTTATTGTCGAGGGGTAGTATTGCTGTGATTCGCATGGGAACGTGGCGAGGGTATAGGGCATTCTTCACAATGAGCGAGAAGGTGCGCTACACTACAACGCGGAGGGGAGGGCGCAAGGCAATTTACGGTGGATGTATGTACCGAGAACAACGAACACCTGCGAAGCCTGGCACCGCCGTCTCGGCACCCTGGTGGGTAAACACCACCCCTGCTCAATCTTCGTGTTCCTCAACCAGCTCCAAGAAGAGATCGGTGAGGTGGACGTCCAGATCACCCGGGCGGAGGGCGGCTTCTCTCCAACCAAGCGCCGCTCAGCGCTGGAGGCCCGTATCAACCGCATCGTGGAGCGGTACGACGACTACGAGGTGGAGGAAGACGTGCTGAGATACGTGCGGGCCATCGGCCACAACCTGGGAGGGCGATTCCTCTGAGCGCCTCTGTGGTGAAATAAAGTACCCTTTGTTCTGTGCACTTATTAGCAGATGATACATTTGTAACTGAAACTTTGAACATTTCACATATTGAAATTAATAAGAATGATTTGTCAAATGTGTCATTGCTTGTACTGTCATGCAGCGGCGTGCAGAGAGACACAAGGCGTGACATCACCAGTAGAAGATATAGACAGGGGGCCTGGTGTTGGCCCCGCCCGTGCCATCGCTACGCCCCCCTCCCCCTCCTTCCTCCCGCCCGCCCGGCTCGGCCCGGTTCGGCTCGGCCGCCCAGACGCTAATCATGCTATTCTAAACACTGAAGGAGAATAAAACGGCAGTAGGGAACTAGCAACAAAGCTCTGTAAATGGTGTTAGATCTTTGAAACCTCCACATCCTGTACTAAAATAATATAATGCAAGGCTTGATCATTACATTACGTATCATCTGCTTCCACGATCCGTGCCTTGACGGAACTTTTTTTTTTCATGTAACTGGGGACAAGTTGACCGGGTCCGAAAAGGGCGGGACCGGGGAGGGCATGGGACGACTTGGACCGGGGACGAGATAGTCGGGGCGAGTTGTCCTAGATCCGTTCACACATTTAGTTATAGAGGTTGATGCTGAGATTCTTTATAGGCCTGCAACGGGTTGCAATGTAGAGCCCTGGGAGCATATCGCAAGGTGGTCTGGCCGTATGTTGAGCAAGGGGGTCCGGTGCCTGACCTCGATCAAATTAACCTGTCTAACAAGTTCCTCAAAACAGTTGCTGCTGATGATTGGGACCGAGGGAGCTCTGGCCTCCCTCAAAGTACCGCAGGTCCAGCAACTAATGATTCGTGCTAATGGTGCATTAGGATTTTGCTCGTTTCAAATGTTTAACACACCTATCATTTCCAGAACGACAACAATGACCGCATCGACGACTCTCATCAGGAGCAAGAGGCTGAGGCTGATTTGCTGGATGTTACAGTACTGTGTGTTGTCATGCTAGCATTAACTGCTCGAAATATGCAGCAGTCTCGTGATTTGTTTGTTTTTGTTTAAACGTTTGCAGATGTTTGACGAGGCTGTGGGGGGAGAAGTAGCCAACGAAAGCAGTGCTCCACTTACTCTGTGGGTTATGACCTACAAAAATGAACAATTATTGGCTGAGCGATTAGCGAATCATATTACTCCATTGATGATCAGTAAGTTTCGCGTCTGTCTGTGTGACTGTTTGTCTGTGCGCACGATAACTTGAGAACGAATTGAGCTAGCGACCTGGGATTTTCAGGGTCGTTTTGTGTCATAAAAAGACAGATCGAGTTCGGAGAAGACGGTCTAGCTCGAAAATTGGATTTTAAAAAAATCAAAAACCAGAGGTCCCCAAAATAAAGTTTTTTTCATAAAATATTCTTATACTGTTTTCCATGAGGTAACTCATCAAAGTAAAGCCCTCCGGGCGAAAATTTCGTCCATTCGGCTCTATCTTTAACCGTTTAGGCACCAGAGGGAGTTTTCTACAAGAAAATGACCGCAAAACATTTCTATGTTTTTTCTCAGATATTTGATGGTCTCCGGTAGGGTAACTCATTAATAAAACCCCGATCAACACAATTTTTGACTTTTGGGGCCGAATGCCTACTCACGACTTCGGCCCGACTCGTGTGTCAGCGCCGCAGGCCTAGGTAGATGTGTGCCGCGTCGCAGCGTGACAGTGTTTCGTGAAATATCGCGAAGCCTGTTACGCGAGACGTGGTCTGGCGTACATCTACCTAGTATTGGTATTGAGTTGTTTGTGTGCCATGTCAGTAATGAGATACTTCTCTCCTTCCTTTGTGTAGAGTTCCCCGGCAGACAGAGAGGACCTCTCCCTGATTGGCCTTACAGTTTTGGAGGACGATGACTGGGGCACAGCCCTGGCCCGTTGGACAGGCCCAAGCAAAGTGAAGTTGGAAGAGACAGACGTCAACTTTCTTTCTGTGCCCAGTGCAAGTGGACAGGCCCAAGCACGGTCAACCTGGAAAAGTCAGATGACAACTCTCTCTCTGTGCCCAATGTAGGTGTGAATAGTTAGTGAAAGTTGACAGCTACTTGTCCTTCCTTCACACACCTATGCATACACTGTTATATTTTCCGTTTTCTATTTCAGGTTTCTCGCGAGTTCAAAGTTTTGCACAACTCGCCTAGGGATTCTGGACTGACCCCTTCTGCTAAGAAGGCTGTAAAGAACCAGTCACCACCTGAAATTATCACCCTATCTTATGTAAGTGACATTTAGGAGTCAGTTGTGAGCACCTCACATTTCAGACATTTCAGGCTCCACAAATGCCAGAGGGCAGAGTACGTACAAACCTGCAGGAGGAGGTTGCCTGAACAACCAGAGGGTCAAAAGGATGGTCACAATATTGGTAAGGTATTTTTTCTTTACCCCTTTTTTCTTTATTGTAACCATTTGGCTGAATGCAGTATTTGCATCCCTTTGCGCTGACAAAGTGTGCTTTTTGTTCTCAGGTGTAAATTTTTTGAAGAAGGAACTGTGCGCTGGTCTAAAACTGAACTTAAAAATGTTGAGTGTAGTTATGGGAGCACTCAGTTGATCCTTCATGTTCGTTGAATCCTCCTCACTTTGCATTGTGCTCCTTAATTTCACTTTTTGTTTGTTGGTAGTCTGAATTTATGACTCATGGGTTTTGATTGTGTTGTAAGTTCCTCTAAACACCCAGAAGGGTCTTGCCCAGACTGGCAATACCAAAAATATCTTTCATTCCTGCCAAGCAACCACAAATTGGCCACAAAACTGACGGGGAGATTTCTCTTGAAAGCTACACTTCACAAAACAAAATCTTGGGATGATGATGAATTTGATGAAGATGAAGTTGATTCAATGGAGTTCTACTTGCTTCGCCATTTTCACATGTAATCTGTGTTTGTGATGATTGATGTTCACTCCCTGATTGTAATGACAAGTCAACGTCAGTTTCTTCTGCTTTTGCAGCTGGCTTGCGTCGCGTCAACAGAATCCTTTGTTTATTCTTTATTCATTAAACTGTATCGTACAAAGCCAGATATTATCCCTGATCTGAGTTTTGGCAGGGACTTCTATCGAAGAAGTGGCCAGCCCAGATGAAGTGTCCGGGAGCGAACTGACAATTGAGGTAGTTGCTCTGTGGGTTATGACCTACAAAAATAAACAAACAATCCATGCCACAAATGCGTTTCTCTCAACACTTCTTATGATTTAGGAATTTGACTCATCACGCATTAAAGTGGAGGCTAATACTTATCCTGAAATTGAAGAAAACGTGAATCCATCAGACGTCTCATCATCAGAGTCGAAGGAAGGCTTGCTGACTTCTGCACAAGGACCGAGTTCTGTGTGCCACTCGAAAGACTACAGAGAGCAGGAAAGAGAACTAAGAGCAAAACCAGAAATCATCTTTTTGAGCACTGCGGAATGGTGTCCGAGTGAGTGTCGCGCTAACAATACAGCGCGTGATGGGGATGGGCCCCAAACCCTCCCTGCCCAACAGTACAACTTGGCCGCTGGCCGCCCTGCCCCCCCCCCCTCCCCCAATGTCCTCCTCTACGCCACTAGGCCGCCGAAGTGCAAGATTGCGAGCCACCAAACAAATAGCTGCTGATGAGAGAAAATAGGAACATAGCCCTACTCATAAATTTGTATCATCTGCTTTCAAAATCGATTCTTGATTGAGATTTTTTTAACGTTAAACAATTACACAATTCCTTTTCACAACTCAGTTTATAAATAAACGTACGTAGTGAATCAATAAAAATAAATAAGCGCCATCACATGTTTTGGATACCAAGCGTGATATATAAACATAAACAAAATTTCAACCTGAAACAAAATTATTCAAGACATATGAACTAAAAATATTACTTTTTTTTTTAAATTTCAGATGGCACAAGCACCTAACGCCACAGCACAAGAAAAACAATGAAACCGAAAACTTCTTTGAACGATTCAATAATCAAAATCAAAACGCAGCTCCAATATACATGTCCAATAGGGTGTTCCAGGCTATCTAGAACGGCAGTGAAAAAGAACAAACTCGCCGATTAATCTGTTTCCGTCTGCTCAGTATGAGAAATTGCCACAGTAGTTTGGTCTGATTCTAACCTCTCAAATATGGAGGCGATCTCAAAACTGACCTGACAGTTTTTCATACCTGAAACGCCGTCGTGACACGTGATCAGCTCAACCAATCCGA
>NW_026267374.1:265229-268004 GCF_000697945.3 Frankliniella occidentalis | reverse complement strand
ACGCTTGGGCTCGTTTTGAAGCCCAACACTATTCCTACAACCCACAGAAATCGTGTGGATTTCAGTTGGGGTCGGGTCGGACGAGTGCTGAGTTGAGAAATTTTGACCCCGCGGTGACCAGGGCGTGATCCGACTGGAAGAGAGCGCTGAAAGAAGCTTGGACCACTCCGATGAGCGGCCAGTCGGTGGTGATGTGGTCGACCTCGGACTCGTGGGCGTCCGCGGGCTCCCGCCCGCCTCTACGTCACCGAGCAGCCGCGGGCCTGGCGCCAGGTGGTGAAGGCACGCTGGTCTGCCTGTCGGAGGAGAGCCAGGAGTGAAGCCCCGGCGCGGTCCAAAGTCCCTGGGCGTAGTCTGGTGCCGACCACGTCCCGGTCGGGGAGGCGATCCTGGATGCCGGTGTGCGCATTGAAATCGCCGAGGAGCACTCTCCACTGTCCCGGCTGCGCCGCGAGGACGGTCGCGGCGACCGCCGCCAGCGTTGTCCGTTGCTCTGGCCCGTCCGGGACGTGGGTAGTGATGAAGGTGAAGAGGTGGCCCTGGAAAACGACTTCAACCTGCAGCACATCATCTTGAACCCTCGAGAAATTGCGCACTCGGCAGCCCTGGATGCCGCGCCGCGCCAACACCGCGACGCCGCGGTGACCGGCTGGCGGGGTCCCCTCCACGATCCAGGTGTAGTGGGCTGTCCGTAGCTCTTGTTTCGGCAGCCGAGTCTGGAGTGCCTCGAAGTGGACCCCCATCCCGTAGCGGGCCAGGTCGATGGCGTCAACCGCTCCCGGTGCTCGTGCGCCCTGGACATTTCAGGTCGCAACCTTGATGTGGGGACGGGCGTCGCCGGTCGGGCAAGGTTCCGGAGGGCCAGGGCTCGGGGTGGGCGCCGTTGCCACCCCGGCACACGTAAGTCATGCTTGCGTGGGCGGGGTGGGTGGTACTTCCCCGGGCGTGGGAGGCGTCGCTGGCGGGGGCGCCGGGGCTCCATCCGGGGGTGGTGGTTGGAGTACCAGCCCGTACCAGCCCTGGCACCGGAGCGTCCGCGTCCGGGGGTGGGCAGAAGATCCTGGGCGCCCTGGCCGCCAACACGTCGAGATGGGTCCCTCTCTGGTCGGTGCAGGCCATAAGGACGACGGGCCTAACCCGCGGGTTTGCAAAGCCAGCCGGCTGAAAGGTGCGGCATCGCAGGGGGCGTAACCGGATCACCTGGATAGGGCGGGCGAGAAGGACCAGCTCTCGTATGGACTCAGCCGGGTCCGCCGGGATGCCGCCCCTCCGCGCGCAGATGTTGGGCCGCAGCTCTCTGCCCCGCAAGTCCGCTGCCGCTTCATCGTACGGGCACAGCGCCAGAGCCACCGCCGTGAAGAGGGCCCTTTCTCCCCTCGGTACCCGTAGTACCTCGAAGATCTCGTTCTCCCACGGTGTCGAGCGCCGACCAAAAATAAAATTCCCGAACTTTCCCGTATTTTCCGAGCAAAAATAGACGAAATTCCCGAGTATTTGAACCCTTTTAAATGAAAATTTTTCCTATCGAATGAGAGGTAAAAATCAACAAATGTCTAAATACTCTGGTTGACAGGAGCATGACCGAGCAAAACAGAGGTATTCCCCATAGAAAATCGCGAGCGAAGCGCGCGGGAATTTTTTTGATGTTTTTGATGTAGACCTAAAGAGCTGTTTTTAGATGGATTAAGTTCTGTTGGTAGACCCTTTCGACCCTTTCTTTTTCACTTCTGGTATCGTCAGCTGGGGTTGCTCTGGTGCCTACTTGAGATCATACACCTACCAGACAACGGACCCATTTCAATAGGCGTCTTTCGGCCTTCCGCTATCGCTTTGAGATCATTACGGAAGGCGACCGACATGAAAAAGTGCGAGCGAAGCGAGCGAGAATTTTTTTTTCGGTATTTTATGACAAAGAGAGTGTTTTTGAGCACGATAATGGTTACTTAATGTACCTTTTGGTGCATTTGGTATTTCATTCCTGAAGAAAGACACGGCACTTTGAAATTTTTAGAGATTTCCCGAGTGGATTGCAAAATTCCCGAACTTTTCCCGGGCAAATTTAATTCCCGTATAATTCCCGAATTTCCCGAGTCGCTCGACACCCTGTCTCCGTTTCGACCTCCTCGATGTCGTCGATGACTAAGGAAAACCAGCTAAAAGCAGACAGGAAAGAAACAAAAGAAAAAAAAGGGGGGGGGGCAAAGTATTAGCACGACATTATTGGAAAGGCAAGAAACCCTTACCAGCCGGACTACCTTATCGTAGAACAGAACCATGCCTGCGAAAGCGTGGTCTGGTAAGGAGAGCCGAGGAGCCACCCGCCGCTCGGCTCTTCGTGCGCCGAGTCGGTGGGCGAGCCGGTGCGAGTGATCGGGAGGGGGAAAGAGGGGGGGGAGAACCGATGCGACGAACGAGACTGCGGAGCGAGCGGAGCACAGTCTAAGCATGTCGCGCCGCTGGAGGTTGCCTCAGATGCCAACAGTGGGTTTGACAGGTAAGAGCACGTGTGTGCGCGGACAGAGCGCCACCGCCGCGGGTCCGGTACGTGGGTGGATGGGAGACTGACCTTGTTCCTTCACGTCCGCTAGCAATCGACGAGAACCTGCAGAGTTGGGACCTCGTTGGGGTGCCCTTATAAGAGCTGAACCCTGAGAGTGGTGAGTGGGAGGCAGACTCCCGGTCCGTGGGAAGAAGGAAACGTCTGCTCCACTACAATCACGGTCATTGTCCGTGATTGTAATGTCGAGGACACCTCCGCCGCCGGCCGCAGCCTCG
>NW_026267374.1:247444-263496 GCF_000697945.3 Frankliniella occidentalis | reverse complement strand
CACCGAACGTGTTCAAACAACAAAAAACTAAATGTGTTTTTTTTTAATGAAAGTGTACACGTTTTATTAATGATGTGCCACCATAAAATAAGCCCACTCTTCTGCTTAGAAGAAAATTTTGAACCGGCCGCATACTTCTCAGACAGAAGTGTACTTCTGAAAAAATAAAAATATTTCTGTTTTGGCCATTTTGGTGAGAGAAACTCCCTCTAGCGCCTAAACGGTGAGAGATGGAGTCAAACGGACGAAATTTTGGCCCATAGGGTTCTACTTTCCCAAGTTACCCCTTAGAAAACCATCAAATATTTTCTAAGCTTAATATATTGTTTTTGGGCCACTTTTGTCAGAAAAACTCCCTCTAGCGCCTGAACGGTGAGAGATAGAGCCAAACGGACGAAATTTTAGCCCGAAGGGCTCTACTTTCACGAGTTACCCCTTAGGAGACAATAAAAAAAAATATTTTTTTCCACTTCTTGGACCAACCTCTATTTCTTTGTTACCCCCTCAGACCCACTCAGGGGTGGTTGCCAGGATTTGCACCAACCGTTTCGTTGTCCAGAAGTGACAACAATAATACCCTGAAAATTTCAGATGTCTGGCTCATGTCCTTCTTGGGGAACGGACAGACGGACAGACAGACACAGAGGCGATGGCATAAGCCCGCTTATATAGCTTTTAAGCAAAAGAGCGGGCTAAAAATTACGAGTATTACAGATAATATCAAAGTATTACAAGTATTATAAGGTATTACAAGGTATTACAATGTATTACAAGATATATTACAAAGGTATTACGAAGTATTACAAGGTATTACAAGGTATTACAGGAATTACGAGTAATACAAGTAATACAAGTAATACTTGGTAATACATGGTAATACAAATAATATGAAGTATTATAACGTAATGCAACGTAATATTGCGTTATATTGCGCAAGTAATATATGGTAATACAAGATAATACAAAATAATACAAGGTAATACATGATTATACAAAGTAATACAAGGTAATACACGGAATACAAGTAATATCAGGTAATACAAAGTAATACAGGACCCCGGGACAGAGGAATACACGAGATGTTCACCCCTTGAACCAATCAGAGCCACCTCGGAAACAGAAAAGTCAATGAGTTTGTTCTTTTCCTACTTCCGTTTTGGGTAGCCTGGAATACCCTATTCCCAGCTTCCTCTTTTTTGTACTTCAAATTGACAAGTGTTGGACCGTTCACTACAAGTGTAGGTCCTACGGCAAGAGTGCAATGCAAGATCCAGGAGGGACAAGAAATGTTTTTTTCCTCAACCGACTTGATTTTGCAAGATTTGGAGATTTGGAAATTCTGACATTCAACTACTTCAAAATGGTATCACAAAAACGACAAGCCCATTTGTGTTCATTGCAAAAATAGCCAGAGCACTTCGAACGGTTTTTGTCCCATTTGGTAAGTAATTTTTTTCGTAAAAGTGAAACAAAAAAAAAAATGAGATACAAAAAATATAAACCATTAAATTTGATGTTATTATTTGCAGCTGAAGAAACAAATGAACAATCCCAGGCAAAAACTAAAGTTAGAATACCTAAAATACCAGAAGGTGTTCGAAATGAAATAAATTTTGTTGGTAAGTTTTAAAACGGGTAAAAATTCAACATAATATTAATGTAAAAATATCAACAAACATTTTTAATTTCTGAGTTGGCACGTGCAGTAGAGACGCCGTTTGGGCGGCCCAACTGACCCAGCCTCACGCTACGGATTATCTGTGCTGTTAAATTGCCATTTTTCTGAGAGGTGGGCTAGACGGACCCGTACGGGTCCAGTGGTCCAGCGGCGGGAGGTGTAAGGTCTGACGGGCCCACCTGGACCAGCGTAGGTCAGTTGGGTCGAGCAACAGAACAGTAGACCCATCCGACCCACGCCTGCAGCCTACAAATTGTAGGTGAGGGGCAGGGAGACGCGGGGTGAGGGGAAGCCCGTGAACTGCTGGGCCCGGCTGCATATTGCCCCTCCCCCCCCTAGATTCCGACATCAAATGTGCATCTAGAGCGTACTTAAAACGAACATTTGGCGTACTGCAAGCGAACACTCAGCGCACTGGCAGCGTACCACAGAAAAACGAACTATGTTCGCTCTGGGTTCGTCAAAGCGCGCGAAGTGGTACATATGCGCACCTTTTGTGAACTTGAGCGAACCACCCGCGAACTCGTTGAGAGAGTCGCAACTTGTACGTTTTAGGTTTGTCACGACGAACTGAAAGCAACCCAGTTGCGTACAGAAAATTTTGCGTCGGGTTATTACTCGTGTGCTTCAAAGAAGAAAGAGAACACATAGTTGCCAGCAGAGTTTTTCAATTAACTGCAGAGACTCAAGTAATAAAATTTAGATTAACATTCACAAACATTTGTTTGTCCTGGCACACCTGTACAGAGGTGAACTGATCGCAGATGTTTCCAGTGCTTTTCAATTCAAGTTCCATTGACAATAACTACCCTCCTATGAAAATGACAAGTTGCTTGTTGTGCATGCTGTAAAAGTCTTTATTGCTACCTGCTTGAGTTAAGGAAGGGAGACACTCACTCTAAATGTAAAGGGACAATTTTGTCCGTAGATTTGCAATGATTTCGTGCACATCCAGAAAGGATGCAATTTTGCTCCTAAAACTAGACAAATTGTGTGAAACTTCACACAATTTGTCCAATTAAGGCATGCAACCCACCTCTGGAGGGACGAAAAAAAAACACTGTGAAAAGAAAACCGTCGCTGAAACAATTTGGGCGAATATCATGTAGCTGAGTAAAGCTATTTTTGGTGGTTCTAATGCTCTTATAAAGAAATTGAAATTGAAACTACTACCTTTCCTCAAAGCTTGGAGTTTGCCTGGAAGGCTCTGGTATATCTATAGATTTTGTATGATGCATCTCGTTGTGCTTCGGGCAGGCCTCGCTCAGTCTCTCGCACGAAGGTTTGCGGTTCCATCAGGCCAGCCAAGGGGGAGCAGTGGGAACGAGAACCCCCCATCGCTGTATCTGTCACTCTCCTCACTCTATAATAATGTTCGGCGCTGCATATTTCCAAAGACAATAGTGGATGCGAGGGGGAATTCACTAGGGTTCGTAGCGTACGGACTATTTCGTGGTATTTCTCCTACCATTTCGGTTATTTCTCCTGCCATTTCGGCTATTTCCCGCCTAATTCGGATTATTTCAGGCTATTTCGCGCTATTGCGGAGTATTTCAGGGGTATTTTGCGACTATTTTACCGACTATTTCGCGTCTATTTCGTTTTTATTTCGCTCTATTTCGCCCTTATTTCGGACTATTTCGGGGGAAGGTGTACGAACTATTTCGCAAGTGATTTCCCCCTCGGACACTCCAGACAACAACGCATGCATAATGTAAACAATAGTTCTTTCACGGCACAGACGCATTTAGAAATGAATGCAAATGCAACGGTAAAAGAAAGCACAAGGTAAGCGCAAAGAAAGCGCAAGGGAAACCAAACCATAGTGCGAGAAAGAAAGGGCAAAGTGGCCAAAACGTAATGTTTACAAGTTTGTTTTTCATGCACCAAACGGTATTATACATACAAGTCACACACAACGTACTTACCAGAGACCTCTTATATTACGGCTATAAACGTCCGAATGACAAGGTCGGTAGAATATCAGTACATCACTGTTTATACTTCCTTACCTACACGACCTACACCACTAGCTGGGCTGACCGAACTGCGCAGGCGAGACGGGCCGCCGCCGCGCCGAGCCGTGCTGCGCGCTGGCTGCTCGAGGCTCGAGCGAGTCCCGCTGTCGCGTCGCCATGGCGACCCGCCTCGACAGCACCTAATAGTTTTACTTGCCACGGCCAAAGCGGTGGATTGCGGCAGCCGATCAAAGTCGGAATGAAATGCTGAATGTTCAAGCTTTGTTCTCATATGCGAATCACTGCGGCAATCCGCAGCAATCGCACGGAAAAAAAGAGCTAAAAAAGTGACAGGCCAAAGTGTCTTAAAAGTGTAAAAAAAGTATACAAAAAGTATGAAAAAAGTTTGCCTAAAGTGCCACCAAAGTGGTGCGGTTCCAATCTGCTATATTTTAAGTATACCTTATGTAAACTTTTCACAAAAGTATACCCGAAAGTGTCATTTGGATATACTTATTTCCATGCGGCGAACATCACGTGATGTCCCCATTGATATAGGTGAGTGAGTTACTTTACAACTGCACCTCAAATGTGGCTAGGTTATGTGGTCCGGCGCGCTCATTCCGTTGCGCGCGGCAATGAGGTTTTCAATAATGCATAGAAATCGCGTAAAATTCCAAACGAACTAGTTTTAGACGGTTTGAACCTTTAGGAATCAGGGCCTGTAGTTAAATTTGCGGAATGTTTAAAAATAAATTTGAATTATGTCCATCTTTTTGAGATCCGTCCCACTGTGCGGCTGGTGGCGCTGGTCCTGGTGGCGCATGACTGTCCCGCCGACTGCTTGCTGCTGGACGGCGTTGCACCAGCCTAGAGAGGGGGGGGGGGGGCGAAAACACAATAAATACAAATAATGCTGCGGACTGTATTTTAATCATGGCGAACATTAACTTACCAAACCCGAAGACTGACGGCCTTCAGAAAGTTGTGTGTTGCTCGACGACGGTCCAGGGCTGCTGGTGGGCGACGGTGGAGGGCGACCCTGGCGAGACAGACAACAAAAAGTTGAATACACGAAAAAAAAACTGCCCACTGCCCTCTACCCCTTTCTCCTTGTAATGAAACAACACTAATAAAGGAAGCGATTCGACCGGTTTCAACTCACTTTTTCAGGAATGAGCTTGCGAAGGAGAACTTTCTCTCCCGTGAATGTAGTCAGAGAGCCTAGGTCACCATCCTGTTGCTCCAGCAATCCAATAAGACTAAACTTTTGGTCTGAAAATAAAAACGCAATCAACACGAATGTTTACTAGCGGAGCCACATATGCAGGAGACACGTTAAATTCGAGAAACAATTGCACACAATCACTCACCTCGGCATATGGGAGTCAAGCGTTGAAGATTGTACGCCCGTAGAACCTCCTCCAACTCTTCGTCCCCTTCATCTAAACCGTGAAACATGACGAACAATAGGCCGGCGCGGCTGCACGTTGTTGACACGGCACCGGTCTCGGTCAGAGTGACGCCTCCGAGCGCCCCCACTCCTCTCGGCGCGCACCAGCGCGCGCTTGCCGTTTCCCCGCAGCCTCGCCCACGCAGACACCAAAAGAACGACAATTAAACAGCGTATCTTTTATTCAATTCTAGGTACCAGTCCACGCTTGCCGGAGAGCCGTTCATTATATCTACGACTCTTTCGAAGAAGGTGACGTGGACGAAGAATACAGAGTCATAGTGTTCAGCACCCGAAGAAATCTAGAGCTTTTATTCAAATGTCTGATTTAGTTTCTGGACGGTACATTCAAAACCGCTCCTCACATCTTTCTCCAAATTTTCGCCATCTTGGGGCTGGTGGTGCACTCGGGGACCGATGCAGAGGACCCCGACACAACTTGTGTATGCATTGTTGGCGTCCAAGACCGAGGTGAACTATACCCTAGTGCTGCAGAAGGCGAAGGAAGCTGCAGCGAGGTTCCACATCCGTGCCGCTGCAGCGCCAACGAAGATCATGACGGACTTCGAAGTGGGGATCATCAATGCGGCCCGCGCGATGTTCCCCGGGGCCATCATTCGCTTGTGTTTCTTCCTCCTGGGGCAGTCCTGCCACCAGGAGGTACAGAATTTGGGGCTCCAGGAGCAGTACAACGACGCAGATGACCGCTCCCTCAAGAACGCAGTCCACTCCCTGCTGGCCCTCGACTTCGTGCCGGTTGACCAACTGCTGGACGCCTTCGACTAGCTGGAGCGGGTGGTGCCCCAAGCGGCCGGTCAGGTGTTTCGCTACTTCGAGGAGACATACATCCGTGGTCCACGAGGCCGCGGTAGGAGGAGGGCAGCGAGGACGCCGCGGTACGCAGTGGAGCCGTGGAACACCTACGACGCCACACTGGCGGACGAACACCGGACCAACAATATCAGCAAGGGCTGGCACAACAGGTTTCAGGGGAGGGAGATGGGCGGGAGGTGCTACAAGGGTGGAAGGGAGGGGTACTACATGTACAAAAAATTTTCAACAGCTCGTCATAGAAAAGAAACACCCGTCTCTCTACTCCTTCCTCCACGAGATAAAGAAGGAGCGGGGCGACACCGGGCCGTGCTGGCCGAGGGGGCCTCAACCCTCTTGTAGGATGTACACCAGATTGCCAAGATTGCCAGATTGCTTGACGAATATTTAGCTTTAAGGGCATAAACCACCTGTAACTAGGCAAAACGCACTAATTTCACCCTAAATGTAGGCAAAAGGGATGGCCTTTGCAGTCGATTACCAAGAGACTGCCGAAGATTATCAGAGATTGCCGGGGTGGATGTACACCGGATTGCCGGAGTTGAGGCCCCCTCGGTGCTGGCAGAGATGCGGCTGCGCAGAAAAATCAAGAACGCGCCGAAGAAGAAATGGAGGGACCTTCAAAAGCGCATCAGGGGCATCGTCGCAGACCTGCACACCAACGAGGACGTGACTGTCTACCTCCGGACACTCGGTCACCACTTCCAGCTTTAGAAAATTGGAAAAGACAAATGAAAATACAATTTGGGACTCATTGTCATTGGGAAAATAAATTTAGGAAACTGAGAAATTGGGAAATGCGATTTTGGAAAAATATTATATGAAACTAAAAATTTGGGGAAAAAAACCTATTGGAAAAAGAGGATTGGGAAAAATGACCGGGAACCCGCTTTGCCTGCGCACCTCGGTTTGTTAGGATCGGGTTGCTTCGTGACGCGCCGCTGGAGTCGGGGGGCCGTGGGAGCGCTGAAAGGTCTACATGCTTATACAACCCCGAAGCAAAGTGTAAAAGTGTAATGTGCATTTTCTTTTAACTTTCTGTGTAAATGAAGCCGGCTCAACTGCTCCACACGCGAATTGCATATTCAACCGATATGTGTGTGATTATCAGAATTGAAGAATTCCAAGGGAGAGTTCGAATCTACTCTTTTAATAGTCAATGTCACAAGGCAAACAAAAACCACAATGACTTACATCATTACATGTTAACAACAAGCTAGGGTCAAGAAAAAGAAAAGAAACAAAAAATGTAACTGAGTTTTAACAAGACTAGAGTCAAGAACTGAAATCAAGAATAAATTAAAATTATTGTGTACAATCTATCCTTCGCCTTCGGACACAGGGGTGACATCGTCAATTCGCTCCGAAGACTGGTGTATCGACTTGCCTCTGGACGAAGGAGGCATGAAGGAGGCTTCTTGTTTGACATAGAGGTGGTGACGGTTGCTGTTACATGTATTATTACTTTGCCAACAAGAGCCTTCACTACACTTTTCTTGGTCTGCAGGAATGCCACATCATTGATGAGCGTCGCCGAAAGTCCAGGTCTCTGAGGACGGAGTATGAACCGAAGTGCCAAGCAAAGACGCTCTCCCGACACCTGCGTAGCTGGTATGCTCAGGACGATCACCATGGCCAGCTTAAAATGCTCCGGTGAAGGAGGGGATTGATACCCCTGTGGCCCCGCTGTAAAACCCTGGAGAAATTAGTACCCCCCGGTATATATCCTCTGGTAAATTTACCCCCCCCCCCCCCGACGCAAAATTTCCTGTACGCAACTGGATTGCTTCCAGTTTATCGTGACAAACCTAAAGCGTACTAGTTGCGACCCTCTCAAGCGGTTCGCGAGTGATTCGCCCAAGTTCACAAAAGGTGCGCGGATTGCGGATGTGTCATTTCGCGTGCTTTGACGAACCCAGAGCGAACATAGTTCGTTTTCCTGTAGTACGCTGCCAGTGCGCTGGGTGTTCGCTTGCAGTACGCCAAATGTTCGTTTTCAGTACGCACTAGATGCACATTTGATGTAGGAATCTAGGGGTGGTTTACAGGGGGTGGGGGGCAATATGCAGCCTTCACTTATCGCTCGGCCAATAACACAGTCGAAACCTGTAGTCCAGAACCTTAAAAGTCACCCCACAGTTTCACTTCAATTCCTACCCATGAAATGTGTGCTTATGAAGGTGTCTAAGCATTCTGCTAAAAGCTAAAATGCAGAAGAATGCAAGGAAGAAGAAAACGGAAATCACTTTGCTTTTACATGGAACTTTTGTTTTCTTGTTCCCTGCATTCTTCTGCATTTCAGCTTGACCGGACTGCTTTATTCAGTTTTAAGTGTCTTGCAACTTGGTTGTACTCAAGGTTTTTCCAGTGTGGGCTTCGGTTTCACTCAAGCCTATCATCTGATTTCATAAGCGGAATATTTTCCTTACTCCTCGCGTAGACCTTGGTTTAACGTTGTTTTTATCTGTCACCGGGAGTAGAGCATGCAAATGGCTTGCATTAGCAAGGCAATACGGCAATGTAAATGATTTGCTGCGTATGGGGCCATCCAGTGTTCTGCTCAGCTTCGCAGCATGCTCACCCGGGCTTGCAGACATGGCCGTCAAGGAATTGTTACGTTAGTACTAAACTAATTTTCACGAAACTAATTGAAACTATCAGAAAAGCCGTAAATACTCGTTCAGAGGCATCTTTCAATCATCTGCTTTGTGCTCTTTCTGACCCAATTTTAGTTTCTTTTAACTCTTTTGGAGGTCCTTCCCCATGGGCCAGCAAGAATGTTGACTGATTTCGACCGTGCTACCTAACAAATATCAGCTATAATAACAGCCAGCATGTAGCCGAAAACGTTTACTTAAACTACGTCACGCACATGTACACATTTAAAGTCTAAACATATATAAATATTGATTTTTTCAAATTGTGCCAAATTTATCTTTAATTGCAAATTCAGATTTTAACTAATTGTACATATGTATAAATAGACATGCGATAAACATTGCTACTTTTGTGCAACTTTAATGCCACGTACGTATACGACGTGACATAACCCTGCATCGCTCAGCCCTTGCAGGCATGGTAGGCGTACCAATGTCACGTTCTCATGAATGTGACATGATACTCTAAACAATGCGCCACAATTCACCTTATACAGAATGTGACGTCACAGTATTAGAAAAACATTGTAGAGGGCCTGATTTCTGCAGCTTTTCACTAAGCTCCTGTCCGTCCACAAGTGACATCGAGTTGGCTGTTATTTTGGCTATGCGAACTTTTGAAGTGCAGAGGGCAATACTTTGATATGTGCCACTGAAAGAGCGCCAATGTAGGCTAACAAAGGAAGGTTCTCCGGTGATACAGTCAGATTCCATTGGCGATTTAAAGTGTTGTGTAAATCCCTAGGTAAGGTTTTGCATTAGACGCGAATTTAATTGAAAATTCACAAAATTTACAGGCGCCTTATGTTCTTTACATGCACATATCTCAAGAACCGTTTGAGCTACAGCACCCAGATTTTCAGACAAATCATAAATCGGCACGTTCCTTTTTTTTAATAGAAAATTTGAACGAAATCGACAATGGTCGCAAAAACGGGTCTCGAGGGGAGGTTACGACTCCGGACTCTTTGAGGTGACCCCCACTGATTTTGTTCAAATATTTTTCATGAAAAGTGCTCACTAGAAGATAACTTTCTGCAAAATCTGGACGCTGTGGCACAAACGGTTCCGGACAAATGTGCATGCAAGGATGGCAATAAAGCTATAAATTTAGGGAATTTTTGATCAATTTCGCGTAAAATGACTCTCAAACTTTCTACGGGCAGCTAAAAACAGTGCCAATCCTTATCTAGGGGTGCAAACTACTACAATTTAAAGCGCTATTAAAATCTGACTGTATCACCGGGAAACCTTCCCTTGTAAGTCTTTACTTAAGTCGTTTTGTTCCTTTTCTTTCTAAGGTTGGTTGAAAGCGCATTGCAACTACAATACAACCAAGACGTCAAAGATCTTAATGACTACTTCCCTGTAGTTGTCGAGGAGCTCCTACACAAGACAACTGTTTCCAATGCTTCAAACAATTCAAGCAAAGTAAGATCAATAATTACCAAAAATGCCCTTCAATAAAACAGAGTGGCCATAGCTGTGCTTTACTTTGCCACGCGGCTTTGGAGGTGAAAATATCGAACGCAAGTTGGGGCCGAGAGGGAACCGACTTAGGCAAGACCTGTGTCAAACAAGGTAATCCGAGATATTCCGGGGCTAGTACGAAGGTTTAGATTCTTACATTCAAAGAGTCCTAAGCAGCCAGATTACGAGTTTTCTTCATATCACGAACAGTTCCGTTTAGAGAAGCTACGGCTTGTAATGCAAACGGGTGTCTTTGAAATACAAAGAATTTGCTTGGACAACGACGAGGGCTTTAAATCATTTGTATGTTACAAAGAGCATTATTTTCTAAGAAAGTTGCGTCTTGGCCGGCTGGACCGAGGGGGCCTCAACTCTCTTGTAGGATGTACACCAGATTGCCAAGATTGCCAGATTGCTTGACGAATATTTAGCTTTAAGGGCATAAACCGCCTGTAACTAGGCAAAACGCACTAATGTCACCCTGAATGTAGGCGAAAAGTATGGCCTTTGCAGTCGATTACCAAGAGATTGCCGAAGATTATCAGAGATTGCCGGGGTGTGTGTACACCAGAGTTGAGGCCCCCTCGGGCTGGACTAGGTAAAGGACGCAATGCGCACACCTAGAAAAATGGAAATCTGTAACAACCATCGGATGGTAAGCTAAGGGACAACTATACAAAATATGGTTGAGCCGACAGTCTTATGGTTCCACCAACATTGTCAATAGTTAGGCTGGCTGGTTTCGGCGCAGCCATAGGATTGTTGTTGCTACAACCATATTTTTAGGCCACCGTTTTGCTTCTAAAAAGGCATTAAAGTGGGCTTATGCAACCGCTCTCGTGTCCGTCCGTCTGTCCGTCCGTCCGTCGTTCGTGTAAGAGGAAGGAGATGAGCTAGAGGTCTAAAAATGTTAGGGTATCTTAGGGGTCACCTACTGCACAACGAAATGTCTGGTGCAAATCCCGGCAACCATACCTAAGGGGGTGAAAGGGGGTAACAAAGAAATAGGGGTTGGTCCAAAAAAGAAGGAAAAAAAATAAGTAACTCGTGAAAGTAGAGCTCCTTGGGCGAAAATTTTGTCCGTTCGACTCTATCTTGCACCGTTGGGCGCTAGAGTGCTTTTTTCGACGAAAACACGGCGAAAATGACCACGTCGCACAGAAAGACGTAACAGGAGGCGTCCAATCGTAAAATGGAAGAGGAAAATATAAATAAAAAATATAAAAAAACAAAAAAAAACACATTCTGCACCAGGAACTACCCTCGGATTTGCTGTATCTTTCATTGTTTCGGCCCTAGAGGTGGATATATTGAAAACAAGGGGGGAAAGTAAAGTTTTAAGACTGTTTGACAAACAATACAATCTAAAAACTGCACTGGTTAATTTTTTTGCATTTTTCTGAAGCAAAGCAGAATGGTGGGGTGTAGTCACGGTGTTGCCCCGTTTCAGTCTTTTGTCATGTGAAAGGAACAAATCTCTAGGGCCGCAGGGCCCCCGCCGGAAGTTAGTTTACCCAAATATGCAAAGTGATTTACCGGTCACATTATTCGGTTATGTTCTTCAGTAAATCGCGAGACTGAAATGGTCGGGCGGCAGGCGCGACCATCGCCGCCGGCAGGCCAAGCAGGCCCAGCCCCTGCCGAACCTAGTTGCCGGCGCAGCGAAAGTGGAGCTGGCAACTGCGTTTGGCGGAAGGGCGGGCCTGCTTGTTATGGTTGTCCCTGGCTTACCATACGATGGTTGCTACCCATTGTTCTGGGTGCAGCAGGTGTTGTTCTTCTCTTTTCCAGCTCCTGCAATATTCGTTCGGTGGTAAACTGCTTCGCGCGACTGCTTCCTTCAACGTTATGCGAGAGCTAACTGGATTTACAACGGATGAAGAAATGCGTGTGTCGAAGGCCCTTGCTTGGAGTATAGAACTGGTAGGTCATTTGTTAACTAAGCGATTACTTAGCTGCACTGACAAAAATGTTCGAAATTTCATTACGCAGTAAACATTAATTTTAATAACTCATGAAATTTAATGACACTCTTAAATTAAAAACGATGTTATTAAATTAACGGGAATTTCATTACACGCCATTGAAATTTCATTACACGCCCATTTTTAGTGCATGTTAGATTTTCATCACATATGTTATGAAATGTTTATCACATGTTTATGAAACAGTTAGGGAACGCCCTCCCGCAAGCGGTGGCATGATATTACGTTCCAGCTCAGCCACTCGCATTGTTACAAAAATCGATTGTAATTTTACAGATATTTTTGTCATTGTTTTACGCAATTCAATGTTTGCATGTTTACCAGCTAAAGCAATTGTAAAAACGTTTGCAAACGTGATGAAAGTTCAGAATCTGCGGCCTCAAATTTAAGGTTAGGTGCGGGTGAATCTGTGAGCTACCATTTGCAGTATAGCTAAGAATTTGGAATTTTCCCGTTTTGATGGGCTGATGTAGAAGACTTTTCACACTAAATCTTATCCCAATCCGTCAAGCCGTTCCAGAGATATAGCCATTTTTCATTAATTTTAGGTTCTTTTTCTGAAAATCACTTGCGCAACAAATTTTGACACAAAGCTTTGCCCTCTGAAGTTTTTGTTTCCTTAACCCCTGTGCTAAAACCTAACAGAGAGATATTTGCATTGGCATCTGCATATTTCCACAAAAATAATTAATTAGAAAACTTAATTTCAAAATCTGAGTTTTCTACTGTTTTTTGACTGACTTCAGTCTTCAAAAAAAAAAAAACAAAAAAAAACTGGGTTAAAAATGAACAAAAACTCTCTGTTCCGTTGTAGGCAACACCTAGGACAACCATTTCCCTGAGTATTGAGGCCCTCACATCACAACTGTTGCGCAAGAGATTTTTTGAAAGTGGGAAAACTTCGTTCTGAGAAAATGGGCTGCAAAGTTGACGACACCATAGAGCCTGATATTCAAGTCTAAATTATAGGAGGAATTGGTTAGGGAAATTGGTTTCACAAGTAAAGTTCCACGAAATGCTATTCTTTGGCACATAACAGCCTTATATTTTGCATGCTGATTCAAATTTTTAGGAATTATATGAATTTTTTTCATATTGGAGTGTCTCAAAAAATAAAAGAATCCTGGAGAAGAGGTAAAAAATATTAAAACATAGTAAGAGGTTTAGTCTAAGTCCAAGAATTTAAAAAATCATGTTACATACCCTCAGTCACCTCCACCAGGAGCATAGTTGTCTTTTTTTCCAGTCTTTTTATTATTCTTGGCACGTTTCCTGGAAGATCTAGTTTTTTTAGTCTCTACTTCTGCTTGCTTATCACTTTGGGCCAATCTCTTCCTGTCCACTTCATCTGCATTTCTCTAAACAAAGGAAACACACACATAAACAATTTTGAAAATAGCACAACTATATATCTGATAATGTTATATAATAATTACCATTGACTGGGCACTTGCAGGGCGCTCAGTGAGGTTGGCCTCTATTGTCCCCATAGTACTTAGGTCCATGTTGTATTTGCCCACAGCTTGAGTGGCACCCAATTCTAATCTTCCCTTGGAAACAAAATTTATATTTGGTACATAAGACCATATTACATTATGCAGGGACTCGTTGGCATTCTGTGTGAGAAAATCTTTCCATCTAGTCACAAGTTCTGTTTCACTAAGTCTTTCATAGGTAGGCAGAATGGCTTTGAAAACTTTTTTGTTTCGAGTGGTCTCCAAAACAGAGTGGGAAGGTTTGGAGCGGGAAGTGGCTGCTTTAGCCTTCTGGAAGAAGCACAATAAATCCCTACCTTTGGGGCAATATTTATGCATTGGCTTTTCATCAGTAGATGCATAATGGTGAGGAGCTGCTAATATGGCATTTTGCATTTTTTTTTCACATCTGGTGCGTTCTCAATCATTGCCTTCTGGTAATATTTTTGAAGTGTGTCTACTTTGGCTTGGGTAAGGGCTCCTTCACCTTTGCCACCTAAAGTAACACCTAATTTTGAACTATTTGCAATAGTATTTCTAAGTGCTGTGCCAAGGCGTTTTCCCACGTGATTGATGCACTCTTCTTTTTCAACCAAAACATCGGGTCCATGAGGTTGGGCTTCGTTGATTGCTGAGAGACTTTTGGCATCACCATCAGATACATATTTTGTGTATCTCATATTACATTCTAGCTCTGATCTTTTCCATAAAATTACAGCTCCCTCTCGTTCCATGTTCCCTAAAAAAATGCATCAATGAAATATTATAGAGCAAGAAATAAAATGCACATGTAAATTATTTTACTTACCAGAAGCACCTGTGAGACTTTGACTGCATTCACCCAAATCTATGTGACTTTTATACCAAGTCTTGTACGCCTCTGTATCCTCACCGAGTCCAGCAATAGTTATTATAGCACATATGTGGCAATATTTAGACAACAATTCAAAGTCAATCACTAATTTGGTTAGGACATCAATATAACTGACACAAATCCATAAAGGGATGTGTGTCCCCTTTTGTGCCAAGAACCGTCGAATGAAACTTTCACATCAATTATTTCTTCCCCAACAAGAGACGGATCGTTCTCTTCATAGGCTTTGCGCACTGCTTCTCTTGAAAGTCTCAAAATTTCCTTCTTGAGTAAAATGTTTTCCTCACATAATTTTTTGAGGGCAAGGTGGCATTTATTTACATGTATGTGGCTCTATACATGGGTGAGGTACAACGATGCTCTAATACGTCGCTTTATATATAGCACGTTTATTGTATGTACATTATATTAGATTTTATAAAAACGTATACATGCCTCTGTATATAATTGTATAAAGTTTTACCAAATGTTATACACATTTGTAAAACACCCTGTTTATCGTTATATTACGGTGTACACAATCATATCCAATTTTATAAAAGTCTATAAATTGTAATAAAATTTCTGAGTTGCATACAAACCGTTTCACCCGGTGTAACAATGGAAGTGGCTTAGCTGAAACGTAATTTTATGCCACCGCTGGTAGGAGGGCGTTCCCCAACTGTTTCATAAACATGTGATAACTTTACAAACATTGAATTGCGTAAAAATTTGCCAAAAATATTTGTTAAAGAACAATTCATATCCTAAACACTGAATGAAATTGTAATGAAACTTACTAGAAATTTTGTACAAATGTAATGATTTTATTTTAAACAGGTAGTTTATCCACTGGTGTTTAAAATTCCCCTTTGTTTGTTTGTCAATCTATTTAAATTCTGGCTCTTATTAGAAACTATGGACGGCTGATCCACATACACACTGTAAAAAATCAGGGGAAATTTTGTGCATCCAATGAAAACGATACTGACCAGAGGTGCACATATCGTTGATATTATCTTTTGTAGGTGTTACTATTAAAACATGACTTGTGGGTTGTTTTCAGAGCCATGCTGCATTGTTGATGTTAGACGACATTGCAGACGATGCGATAACTCGACGAGGTTTGCCTTGTTGGCACGTCCAAGTTGGCCTTCGGGCGGTTCTCGATGCGCTCTTCTTGCAGCACTGTGCCGTGAGCATAATCGAAACTCACTTCAAAGGCGAACCTTACCTGGATATGCTGAAACTGTTTCAAAATGTAAGTGGAGCTTTAACATATTAGGAGCACGGTGCATCCACAGAATAACACGGTTGGTAGTGGCAACTTTAGTGCACCCTCGCAGAGCCGCGCTCCTGTTCTCCTCCCCGCTGTGCATACTGTAAAAATAAGTAGGAATTTTCCAACAAACGTCTGTCCGAGGTATTCGGAACCATGTCATTCCAACACATTGTTTGAAAAAAAAAAAAATTCCAGTCCTCTGTTTGAAAATTTCCGAACACTGGTAAAACAAAGGCGTTAAAGAACGCCTTTAAAAGGCGCTATTAAAGTTTGCCGCCTTAGAAAAGGCACTAAGGTTTAACGCCTCAGGAAAGGCGCTAAATTATTGGTGGAGTTCAGAGGTTAGCGCCTTTGATAATTCTCGCTCCATATAATTTATTATTTTAAAAATTGAATCCGTATTTATGTTT
>NW_026267374.1:243880-246874 GCF_000697945.3 Frankliniella occidentalis | reverse complement strand
TAAAATAATAAATTATATGGAGCGAGAATTATCAAAGGCGCTAACCTCTGAACTCCACCAATAATTTACCGCCTTTCCTGAGGCGCTAAGGTTTAGAACCCCAGGAAAGGCGTGAAAATGAGGCTTTGATTTTAGCGCCCCAGGAAAGGCGTTGTGTAGCGCCTTTGTTTTACCAGTGAACAATTTAGAAAACTGTAAACTTACTTGTCTGCACCTAAACTAGGTTAAGTGACAATAAGAATGACTTTTTTAAACTCAAACTTTCCCCGCGCTCAGCGCACTGACGGAGGGGAGGTGTGTCTAGCATACCCACTAAGGTGAATCATATAACGCTTATTTTCGATCCTTTGGTTAAAATAGTGCTATCCTTGGTGCCATTTTAGAGGAAAACTGTTGTAACATGTTTTATATTTTTGTCCTCAACCGTTTTCATAACCCTACCTCGCCTGTTATGCTGACTTGCAATGAGAAGTGGTTTTAAAAATGTCAGTTTTTTGCGTCTTTTTCTTGGCTAAATGCGCAATTATACGCAGCTTTGGGATAAAATTTTAAAGAGCAGTCTCTATCTCTGCTGGTTTTGGTGATATAAATTGTTTTTTATGCTGCTGTAAATAAGTAACCTTTATACCATTCCGACAATATTTACTTTCTGGAAAACCGACAACGCTTAAAGTTTATTAAATTGTTCACTTAACAGCCGTAAAATTGCGTGTGTAGTCAAGAAAAAAATACTTTGCACAAAGCTGAGTTTTTTAAAGCAAGTCAGAATAAAAGGCGAGTAGGGTCATCCAAACGTTCCAGGATAAAAGTATAAAAAAAAATTACGGCAGTTTTCGTCTAAAATGGTACCAGGAGCGCACTACTACAACCAAGGAATAAACGATACACGACTTACCCACCCACCTCCCCTCTGCCTGAGGAAGCACGCTGCCTCGTACAGCCAGTTACGCTGGACTCTACGACTAAGAGGGAAATGGTGGGGGGGGGGGGATGATTCTCTCAGAGACGCACCGTCGAAGAAGGGCTGAACCCTGAACCATACGGCGCCACTCTGATAAGGTACACTGCACTAAAGTTCTTTCGAGCACCATGCTTTGCAACGTTAAGAAACTATTTTCAATGTTTGTATTAATAAGAAATTGTGTTAAAAAGCAATTATTTGAGAGGATAGGGAGGCACTCACGAACAACCGGTTTGATTTACGAACTATTTATTGTTGGTAAAGCTTACGTAGAATTAATTCGTAATACAACCCGTCAAAATCCTTAGAAAGCTAAGAAGGTTTTGGTTTGAAGTACAATCCTTGTTCTTCGTACGCAATATTTACAGTGTATAGGTACAATGATTGGGATAACGCAGTACGAAGCGTCGTATTCATTTAAAGTTTTCTTCTTTCCAGCTACTTTTCAGATTTTCCGAAGGCTACTCTTAACGTCCGACTCACTGCTATTTCTTTCTGCTCGCCGAAGTGCTTACAAGTAGGCCCGTGCTTGAGGCTAACGAATGTCAAGCTTCAATTAGATCACAGGCAACTCTGTTCGGTAGGGATCAATATTCAGTTGATTATTTTCTCAGGCTTTCAGGGGGTAATGCGGCCGTACAACTTTTGCTCCTTCTGAGAAGTAAAGTGAGGCTGGCATTTTCGTTTGGCCGAGGTGCGGGCGTGCTTGTTGTAGCACCAATCGAATCTTAGGTTTTTTGGTATAGAAATCCAACACTTATTTTTAGCCCGCTCTTTTGCTTAAAAGCTATATAAGCGGGCTTATGCCATCGCCCCTCTGTATGTCTGTCCGTCTGTCCGTTCCCCAAAAAGGACGTGAGCTAGAGTTCTGAAATTTTCAGGGTTCTATTGTTGTCACTTCTGGACAACGAAACGGTTGGTGCAAATCCTCGCAACCACCCCTGAGAGGGTCTCAGGCGGTAACAAAGAATTAGGGGTTGGTCCAAGAAGTAAGAAAAATATTTTTTTTTTTAATTGTCTCCTAAGGGTTAACGTGTGAAAATAGACCCCTGTGATCGAAAATTTCGTCTGTTCGTCTCTATCTCTCCCCGTTTAGGAGCTAGAGGGAGTTTCTCTCACAGAAGTGGCCCAAAAATAGATCTATTCATTTTAGAAAATATTTGGTGGTCCGTTTGGCTCTCTCACCGTCTAGGCGCTAGAGGGAGTTTCTCTCACAAAAGTTGTTAAGGAATAAATACATCATTTAAAGAAAAAATTGGTTTCCAAAGGCTTGAAAGAAGAACCCTCTGGGCTAAAATGTCGTCCGTTTGGCTTTCACTGTTTACTGACAAAAGGGAATTATTCTTACTAAAATGCCCAAAACAGAAATATTTTAACTTTTTTCAGGAGTACACTTTTCTCTGAGAAGTATGCCGTCGGTTCAAAATGTTCTTCTAAGCAGAAGAGTGGGCTTATTTTATGGTGGCACATCATTAATAAAATGTGAACACTACCATGCAAAAAAAACAAAAAACAAAAAAAGCAACATTTATTTCGTTGTTTTGTTGTACTTCACAAGCTGCTTCCTTTCTATCAGTAATTATAGCGAAATCATTGCGGACACGTTCGGAGTCATTTCAGAGTGTGCCGGAAAGTATATTCAACTACTTCTGAGTCTAGTCTTATAGATCTTTTCATAGGTGTGTTATTGGATCCATAAGCTAACATCAATAACTTAGAAGGGATTTGTCATAACTTGCATGTACAGTCAAACAGTCAAATTTCTATTTATTTTCAAAAACATAAAGTGATATTATGACTTGGAATGGGGTGGTTTTGAGGATGTATGTACCCTACCACTTTTATATTTGATAACTCCTTACATAATGTTTTCCCCAATATTTACTCCCCTATGAATTACCCACGATGTAGTTAATACGGTGTAGGCTCTCCGGCCGGTAGCGGGCTAAAAGACGGCCGCGGAAAGACGGCACATTCGTAGTTCTGGAAGATCCGCCAGTGGCGCTGGCGTCGACCGATGCCGGGCGAGGGGA
>NW_026267374.1:230804-231910 GCF_000697945.3 Frankliniella occidentalis | reverse complement strand
CGAAAATTTTGTCCATTTGACCCTATCTTGCACCGTTTGGGTGCTAGGGTGCATTTTTCGACGAAAATACGGCGAAAAGGACCACGTTGCACATAAAGACGTACAAGGAGGCGTCTAATCGTAAAATGTCAGGGGAAGTACCCCCCCAAAACAACACATTCTGAAACGGGTCCTACCCTCGGATTTGCCGTATCTGTCACTGTTTCGGCCCTAGAGGTGGATATATTGAAAACAATGGGAAAAAGTCAAGTTTTAAGACTGTTTGACAAACAATACAATCTAAAAACTGCGCTGGTTCATTTTTTTTGTATTTTTCTTAAGCAAAGCAGAAGGGTGGGGTGTAGTCACGGTGTTGCCCCGTTACAGTCTTTTGTCATGTGAAAGGAGCAAATCTCTAGGGCCGCAGGCCCCGTCGGAAGTTAGTTTACTCAAATATGCCAGTGATGTACCGGTCACATTATCTATTTGATTGTGTTCTTCAGTATATCACGAGTATATCACTCCGACCATCGCCGCCGGCAGGCCGAGCAGGCCCGGCCCCTGCCGAACGGAGTTGCCGGCGCAGCGAAGTGGAGCTGGCAACTGCGTTTGGCGGAAGGGCGGGCCTGCTTGTTTCAGGATACACACACCTTTAACAGGGTCAGTAAGGCATTCCAGTAAAGCTAAAGAGAAGGCGACGAGACAAGAAAACGGGCTACAGCATACTGCTTTGCGTTTTGTTTCTCCCCTGTTTCTTTCAAGCGGAGAATGACATGGGAAATCACATGGGTTCGTAGCGTACGGGCTGTTTCGTGGTATTTCTTCTGCCATTTCGGTCATGTCTCGCCTTTTTCGGATAATTTCAGGGGTATTTCGCGAATATTTCACCGACTATTTACGCCCGTTTCGGGTCTATTTCGCTTTTTTTTCGGACTATTTCAGGGGAACTATTTCGCAAGTGATTTCTCCCTCGGTTTCTTTTCCTTTTCAGGTTTACCAGCATGCTTTATTTAGGGGTCGCACATATTTTGTTTACGACGTTTAACGACAGTGGTGAGCTGTGTACTTCGTACTTCCCTTGGGTCCCCCGTCCACCATTCTGCTGGTGCATGTGTGTACTGCCCCCC
>NW_026267374.1:222700-230754 GCF_000697945.3 Frankliniella occidentalis | reverse complement strand
GGGGAAGCGGGAGGGGACGGGAGCGGTGCCCCGCTCGTCTCGTCCCTTCTCCCCTCGCCCGGCATCGGTCGACGCCAGCGCCACTGGCGGATCTTCCAGAACTACGAATGTGCCGTCTTTCCACGGCCCGCTCAGATAGCTCAGTGCCGACACCGTATTAACTACATCGTGGAATTACCCTAAGCTATGCCGGTCGAGAAAAAAAAATTATTGCCAATCTTCATCAGCATCGATAATAAGCAAATATACCGAGTTCGGGAAAGATCGAGAATCTACACCTGCTTAAGTCTCCTTGGTTAAAACCCTGCGCGCGAATAAGTTGGGCTGTGTGCTGCCTTTTTAAAATACTCTTTTCTCTCTACCCGCAGACAATGTTCGAGGCTTCAATCGGTCAAAACTATGACATTCATTGCACAAATTCGGGTGTCATAAAATTTGATGAGTTTAGCTTGCAACGATTTCGTGACCTATGCCTTCACAAGACGTCTCACTATTCATTTTACTACCCCATCGCCATGGCCATGTTTGCGGTAAGTAAAGCACTTTATTACACATTGACGCTTGGTCCCGACTTTTCACATTGTGTGCTGAATCCGACTCCGTCGAGAGATTTGACAGATTACATCGTCTTACTGACCAAACATTCACCCAAATGTACTTAAACTAGTTTTGTTACGCCAGTAAAACGATGTCCGCAAATTATAACAGCGGATTTGGATTCAGTACACAATAAACCAATTCGGTAAAGCTGATATGCAAAAGAATGCGGGGGACAAGAAAACGGAAGTCACCATGCTAAAGCATAAGCATGGTGATTTCCGTTTTCTTCCTCCCCTTTACCGGAATGCTTTATTCGAAGACTGGGGTGTAGGGACAAGAAAATGAATGAGTATAGGAGCAGAAGCAGACGGTCAGGAACGATCTCAGTAGAACTCTGCATTCAATAAAAATGAGTCCAATCTTTTGTGAAACTGGGTGGACTTGGGCCCCGTTTTCAGAAAACATATGGGCTTGCGTGGACTTACGTCCTTTGGTCCTGAAAATGATGGACTTGCGCCTTGGTTTCAGAAAACGCTTGGACTTGCGTCCTTTTTTGTACATTGCTGTCCAGTGCTAACTATGGCAGGTTATCTGAAACCGTCTTGACTGGGGTGTGTATCATACAGTATAGGTTCTAAAAAGCAATAGAACTAATTTTCCCCAACTTGTGGACTTACGTCCCTCTGTCAGATCATCAGTGATTTAATGGCCCTGACGAGGTCTTTTGGAGGCCAAAGACCCCTACCTCCGGCTCCGGATTGGGATTTCGATCATATGTCATGCGAGGTGTGCTTTGGTGTGGTATGAAGTGCCCTTTCTACCACTTGTCTTTTTCCCCAGTGTGGTCTCACTGATAAGTCAGTGCACAATGCTGCTCGTGACCTTGCATCACACATCGGTCTCACTTTCCAAATACAGGTAAGTGCGATGTGGACTCACCATGTGATACCAATAAAGCATTCCGATAAAGCTAAAATGCAGAAGAATGCGAGGAAGAAGAAAACGGAAATCACTATGCTTTTACATGGGACTTCCGTTTTCGTGTTCTCTACATTCTTCTGGATTTCAGCTTTACCGAAATGCTTTTTGTCTTCGTAACATCTCGATTGATGGGCGATATTTCTCTCTTTGTCTAAATCACTGATGAAATGAAAAAAGGGGTTTGGGGGTGATTTTCACATTTTGGGTGCGAACTGATGTGTTTATGTTAACAATCATGCCAGCCAAACGGTATGTTGATATCTCACTGGTGACAAGTGAAAGTGGGGTATGTCCACTATTTTCAAAAATCACTTTTTCCATTTTTGGATACTACTGGGTAATAGGGACCATTTGGTATGGTAACTTTCCTAAGTGCAATAAGCCCAGTGTTATGGGGACAAATCCCATGTCAATAAGGTCAATAAGGCATCAGTCTACTTGTAATTTTTCAAACAGGCATGAGTCCAAAACGCGGATTTTCCAAAGAGGCGTATGTCCGGGTTTGATTTGTCAGAATGGCATATGTCCATAGATCCAGAGGACTTACGCCATTCTGACAAATCACAACCGGGAAATATACCCTTTTCAAAAATCTTGTTTGTGGAGATACGCCAGTCTGTCAAATAACGCCCGGACTTATGCCACTCTGAGAAACCACCACTGGACATATTCCTTTTTCTCAAATCAGGTGGCATTGATTTCTTTTTTCGGTGCCTCCTAACGACAAAGTTCGATCTTCAGCTGCACGGTTACACAAAGTTTGATCTGCGGCGTCCCGGTTACACAATGTCCGATGTGCAGCGGCATGGTTACACAAAGTTGGATCTGCTTTTCGCCACTCGCGGGAGTCGCAAGTTTACACCTCTACTACAGGCTTGTTGCAATAGCATTCAATTTTTTTTCTTTGGAATATGTTGTTCTTCGATCTCTTACAGACATGAAGCAGTTTTTACATTTTTTCTATCTGCAATATTGACAAGAATATGAATACATTGAGGCTGCGCTGCAGAAACTGCCGGAGTGTAGATCAGAGGCATCGTTTTCTTCTATCTAGAGCTAATGTAACATCAACTATCCAGAGAAAAATAGTAATGCAAAACATATTCTAGATTGTAGGTTATTTACGTCACAAACATGATTTTTGAAAAGGGCATATGTCCCGGTTGTGATTTGTCAGAATGGCGTAAGTCTTTTGGATCTACGGACATACGCCATTCTGACAAATCACATCTGGACTTATGCCTCTTTGGAAAATCCTCGTTTTGGACTTATGCCTGTCTGAAAAATTACAACCGGAATTATCCCATATTGACAAGGGATATGTCAAACAACTCAGGTAGTATACAACTTTCATGATTTTTTAAAAAAATATAATGTTTCCTATTGCTAAACTGAGCTACTCCAGGGTATTTGCTTTGCCATATTGTCTAAATCACAGATTCAAACCGTTCTTATGCTCTCCTGAAAGATTGGGTTTTTGGACATACGACCTTTTCACTTTTCACCAGTGAATCTTGAACCATTTGGCCTCTATGAAAAGTCGCAAAGGGAGATAAGTCCATCAGAGTTCTCTCTGGAATTGCGGTTGTGAGAGTCTCACACCAAATGGTGAGGCAAACATACCTCACACCAAATGGTGTGAGACTCGTTGTGCCTCAGACCAAAAGGTGTGAGACCCCCTGTGCCTCACACCATTTGGTATGAGGAAGTATCACTCCATTTGCTGTGAGGCACAAGGAGTCTCGCACCATTTGGTGTGAGGCACAACGAGTCTCACACCATTTGGTGTGAGGAATGTTTGCCCCACACCGTTTGGTGTGAGGTATTTTGCCTTTCACCATTTGGTGTGAGACTGTCTCACACCCGAGTTTTCAGATCTGACAAAGGAATGAGCTGAGAAAGGACCTTAAGTCCACCAATGGGATCTGACAGAGGAACTTAAGTCCAGACATAATCTGAAAGAGGAACGTAAGTCCACCAGTGGTATTTGACAAAGGAACATAAGTCCAGGTGTAGCTTTACAAAGGAACATAAATCCACCAAAAAGATTTGACAGGGGAACATAAGTCCAGGTGTAGCTTCACAAAAGGACTTCCTAAAGACTTTCTACACTACCTTTGTCAAGACTTATTAATGACTAGAAACTCTATGAATTGGTGGTCTTGAGTTTCTTTGTAAAGCTACACCTGGACTGATGTTCCGTTGTCAAATCCCACTGGTAGACGTATGTTCCTTTGTGAAGGTACACCTGGACTGCTGTCCCTTTGTCAAATCCTACTAGTGGACTTATGTTCCTCTGTCAGATTGTGTCTGGACTAATGTTCCTCTGTCAGATCCCACTGGCGGACTTACGTTCCTTTGTCAAATCCCACCGGTGTACTTATGTTCCTTTGTCAGCTCATGCATGGACTTACGTTCCTTTGACAGATCCACAAGGGGGTATCAAAACACATAAGTCACACTAAAATTTGTTCTAATTGAGATAGAGTTGCATATGTTTCGCAGAGAAGTAATGCATCCTTAAACAAAACATTCTGTGAAGGAAAAAGTAATCTAGCTTTAAAACTGTAGCACCCAGACTAGAATTAGACACACTTTTAGCCCCCCTGGAAAATTAGCTCAAGTGGACTTAAACCCCTTTCTCAAATCATCAGTGAAATCGTGAGAGTCAAACCGTGGATTCACACCTAATGAGGCCTTTTACGAATAAGAACAGAAGGCATCCCGGGTTTTGGACCATAACAAGCTGCAGGTCACTGGCGCGTAACGACACGGTTTCTTGTGAAACAGATTTTTGAGGTTCTCAGCTTTAAAATTATATAGAACAGTTATGACTTCTTTTCAGTATTAGCGGAGATACGCGAGACACCGTGCGCTTAGTAGCTTTGGTATGGTCCGATAGCAGACGTCGCCAGGGATTCCTCCTGTTCTTATTCGTCAAATACCTCATTGTTAAATAGCTCTTCCCTTTTCCCCTCCTGCAGCCAAGTTCGTAAAATTTCCACCTCTACCTTAAATTTTGGTTAGGAATTCTTTACCAAAATGTTATTACACTAAGTGATATAAGCCACGCCAGCCATCATGATCTTCAAAACTGTGTGTGTCATTATTTTAAGACGGAATATGTTTGATTTCGCTGTCAGTGTGTGCCGTGTTGAAGTGGTTTACAATTTATAAGATTGACTATTATTAATAGGGTATTTCAATGGAGCGCTGCCCGGAACTAAGAAGAGCAAAAGCGGATACAGAAAGCGGTGGTTGGGGCGCGCGCGTGGAGAGGCGGCGGGCGGGCGGGGAGGCTCCGCTCTACCCGCTGCTCCTCCGCGTGCCTGCCCCCACCACTGCTGTCTGTATCCGCTTTTGTTCTTCTTAGTTCCGGGCAGCGCTCCGTTGAAATACCCTATTCAAGTACGAATTAACACCCAGAAAACGCCATTCTTGAACTCAGAATAATATACTAGTCAGGCCCTTGTAGCACCAAACATTCAGACAACGTTCTAAGAACATTCTTTTGGTTCTCTGAAGGTTCTGTAAACGTTTTTAGAACGATATGTGGTACAAGGGGGTTTACTGCTTACTATAAGACGAACCGAGTATGTGTACTATTCTTTCGTAGGTAATCCGCTATAAAGCATTCTGGCAAAGCTGAAATGCAGAAGAATGCATGGAACAAGAAAACGGACGTCAAATGTTGAAGCCTGGCAAATTCCGTTTTCTTCCCCGCATTCTTTTCCATTTCAACTATACCGGATTGCTTTATTGCATGAAATTAGTAAGTCACATACTAAAGTTTAGTATGTTTGGGCTATGTTTGCTGGTGACAATACTGGGCTGTGCTAGCCGGTGCCAATACTGGGTCAAGCTGGCTGGTAAACACAATGTGGTCATTGGTGAGTCTGTCTGACCAGTGTTAACGCTACTCACCTTATCATCATTAGCTGTTGTACAAGCAATGATACTGGAATCATCTGCTACAAAGAATGCCGACTGGGCCAGGGTCATCAGTTAATAACACATTTAATATGTTAAAAATAACCAAAATTATGCAGCGCTTAGAAACCACTAGAACTTCATACATAGCTGGAAAACCGTTGTCGCACCAAACTTAAAAGAGTTGACGGGGACCCTGTGCGCGTTGATACGAAACAAATGATTTCTTGCGCATGGTTGACTTTTTCAACTAAACCTTGCATGTTCCCTAAAGGTCATTGTCTTATGGAGAATACACGGTAAAATTAAATTTTAGTTTTACGTCAAAATTTGATTCAAATGCAAAAGAGGATCAGAGACGCTCTGACCGTACGCCATCTAGTGGCAGTTCCTAGCGGCCCACAATCCCACAACGATTTGTAAACAAAAACAAAAAAATGTCACAATGTCAAATTTTTGAATCTGCATCCAAGGTTACAATATTCTGTTTTAAAACTGATCGGAATTAGTACTAGAACTTGTAGACATTTAAAGTGCAATCACCCAGATCCGAGCGCTGGGTCGTTCCCCTTATTTGTTAGGGGTTTAATAAACTAAGGATCAAAGTCTGTGGTAAGATTGTTGCATTAGTGTGTTAATTCCCTAAACATTAATATGTGAGTAAGGAGTCTTGGAATAGTATGTCCACCCTCGAAACATTGCTATGTTCTTTAGAATTTCCAAGAGGGTATTTTCGAGGGGTAAACAACCACTAATTTTGGTGTACACCACCATTTCAGATTTCAAAACATGTCAACAATTTCAGGGCCATTTCAACCATTTCAAGACCAACCAAATCAACCATTTCAAGACCATTTCCAAACCATTTCAAGACCATTTCATATCAATTTTAAGACCATTTTATATCAATTTCAAGAGCATTTCAACCATTGCAAGACAATTTCAAGATGAACCATTGCAACCATTTTAAAACTTTTTCAACCATTTCAAGAACATTTCACGCCATTTCAGAACCATTTCAAGGCATTTGTACACCCATTTCTGAGTTGTTTACCCCTCGGGTATTTTAATGGAGCGCTGCCTGGAACTAAGAAGAACAGAGGCGCATACAGAGAGTGGTGGGGGCGGGCGCGCGGATGAGCGGAGGGCGGGTGGGGTGGATCTCCTCCGCCACCCCACGGTAAAAACGAAGTCCCAATTTTTGAGGGAAAAGGGAAAACTTCGAGGAAATCAGTAACTTTGAGGGATCTTTCTTGAAATATAAGAACGACCCTCAAAGTAAGTCACAAATTTTGAGGAAGTCCCTCAAAGTTAGCGTGGCTGCTGCTGCGCCAACCTCGCTACTTTGGAGCTTTGTGACAACTGATCAAATTGTCAGTTGGTCAAATTTAATGTATTTTTCTTAGTTTTAGAGCTGCGGGACTCGTCCTGCAAAGTTTGATGTGTGTACGATGAGAAAAAAACGAAACAGATTTTTAGCAGATGATACCTTAAAAACCTTTTGACTAAACATAAAGAATATATAAGTAACTTTAAGGTGTCAGCTAGCTGTCACTCTCGAAACAGCAAGAGAATCAAGCGGAGACCAGAAAACAATTTCTTTAGCGCTGGCGGGACCGTGTCCGGGAGGGTGGGTGCCTGAGTGAGTGTCGCTTCAACCCCCTCACCTTACCCTGCCCAACAATACTCGACTAGGCACCAGGCTCACACGGCCGCGGCCGCCCTCCCGCCAACAATCTGCGCCCGCCAATGCCCAACAGTACTGAGCCGACCGCTCTGCCTGCTCTTATCTTCTCCTCTATGTATGTAGCTAAATATGAGAGAAAGTTAGAACTCAGACCTATTCTTAAATATGTATCATCTGCTTTCAAGATCGATTCTTGATTGAGATTTTTGAATGGTTTACGTGCTTACAGACGTACTTGCACACGTAAATCGAAGTTTTCCCTTTACCCTCAAAAAATTGGACTTCGTTTTTACCGTGCCGCCGCTCCTTCGCACGCCCGCCCACCACCGCTCTCTATATCCGCCTTTGTTCTTCTTAGTTCCAGGCAGCGCTCCATTAAAATACCCTTTTAGAGTATCGTATTAATTTGTTGACATACTAAAAGCTAGATTGCCGATTTCTGGGTGAAATTTAAAACGTGATACATTACGTGATACTATATCATAGTCACCAACCTTCTGAACTCCCCAAATGATTAAGTGCCCTTAGCAGGGCTGGCAAAAGGAATTAAATCTTATTTTAAAATTAGCCCTCGCGAGAGCAAAATATTTCGCCCGGACAAACTATTTTGCCCTAGGGCAAAATCATAAAGCCCTTTTGAAATTGGTCCTCAAAGGGCAAAACCTGATAATAATAATTTTACCCAGGGCAAATTTCTGGGGCAAAAATCCTTTGTATCTCTGAGGGCAGAATCTGATGATTGGGCTTAGTTAAACCCCCAAATAAATAAGGTCCCACGAGCCCGAGATTACAGAAACTACCCGAGATGCGTCCGGGGATGCTCGCTCGAGTTCTAGAACTCGTACTTTGGGCAGGAGACAAGGCTCCGTTTGGGTTGCGAGAATACTCGTGGTCCAGGAGTGAAATGTCTGAAAAT
>NW_026267374.1:213117-219506 GCF_000697945.3 Frankliniella occidentalis | reverse complement strand
TACTGGTCTGTGCGGCAAAAACAGCATTCTTTGGCTGAATTCTAAATTCTGGCACAGCGGACGGGCTTCCTTACACTAGAACGGCCGGGGTTCCTGTTTATCTAGAACGGCTACAGGGGTCATTTTGTTCTCTATTTATTAGCATACAAAACCCTAAGAGCCTAGGCCCAAATAAAGTTGGTTTAATAACTGTGTTGGACCCTGCGCCGCGCCCCTGCGCCCTGCGTGTATTTTTCGGCATTTTTCAATCTTTATTAGCCTAGGTCTTAAGATTTATGAACTTTGAGTGAAATGATGTCAGCTTTTACCACATCGAAGGCCCCTGTATTGTATAGGTAGGCAACCTGGTAGTCTTGTATATTAGATTTTCACAGTTTTCTGCAATTTAAACGATTAACATTGCTTGTGTTTAATTTTGGAAGAAAAAATGATTGATCACGCAAATTTCATAAAAAAATTATCCTACGCACTTATTTTGAAACTTAAATAGTGCCAAGAGAACAGCTAACGCCTGGAAATAAGGTACATTCTGTTCTGAATAGGTAGAAGGGGACGAGAAGATGTACCCAAGTAACCTTTTTTTGTGTCCTGACCAGCATGTTTATTACTTTATGGAAAATAAACGTCAACACTACTTTATACTCCCTTATAGAAAGAAATGCGGCAGCGCTGCTTCCAGCTCCGGCCGCCAGGGCGCAGCACTCTCTGAGTCTACTATGAGAAATCGTTCGCTCAAAATGGGGGTTTGGGTTAGGTTTTGCAATTACATCACGTCGTATTTTCACTTGAAAAGGGATCTTATTTAAGTTATTGTTGGTTTTAAACGTGTAGGTCCATCTGATAGGCGCACCTGACCGGTTTATTTCTCCTACTGGACTCAGAGCGTGCTGCGCCCTAGCGGCCGGAGCTGGAAGCAGCGCACTGTTAAAGTCTTACGAAGAAAAATTCCAAATCCTTTGTAATACGAAGGATTTTGACTCTTCGTAGGGGGAAAATCCTTCGTAGGTACGAAGCATTTGGCATTTTGCTTCGTAAGACTTTAACTGTGCGCCGCCGCTCAGGTCTCATTTCTTTCTATAAGGGAGTATAAAGTACCAAAACACGTAGACACGAGAAAGGGATGTAACAGTGAAGCACTGTGACTATACAACCCACCCTTCTGCTTAAAAAACTTTTTTGAAAGGGTTGGGGGGGGGGATTTTCTTTCCTATATTGTGGTTTTTACGCCTTCTTCCACAACTTACCGTTCACTGCAGCAATTTTTACCTTATTTTCGTCAAAAAAGACCCTCCCGCGCCTAAACGGTCTCTAAAAAAAAATACAAAATTTTGTATCGTTTTTACGCAGTTATTAACATATCCCTATGATACAAATTTCTGTATCCAAAACGATACAGACTCTTATAACATAATACAAAAATCTGTATGAAAATAACAGATTTTTGTATCCGTTATAAAAGTCTGTATCGTTTTTGATACACAAATTTGTATCATAGGGATATGTTAATTACTGCGTAACAATTTACAGAATTCTATACTGATATTTTTTAGAGAGATAGGGCCAAACGGACGAAATATTCGTTCGAAGGGCTCTACTTTGACGAATTACCCCATAGAAGACCATAAAAAAATAACTTTTAGGGCGAATATTTGAACCTTGGATACCCCCATTCACACCCTTGGGGGTGGTTGCTAGGATTCGCCTTAGGCGTTTCGTTCTCTAGGAGTGAACCTTAAGGTACCCTAAAAATTTCAAGTCTCTAGCACATCTACTTCTAGTGAAACAGACAGACACACAGACACACGAGGTCGTTTGCATAAGCCCGCTGGAAAGCTTTTTCAAAGCAGAAGGGCGGGCTAAAAAGAGTGAAAATGATCACTTTCGCCGTTCTAGTGCTCACTGCTTTACAGTCCTTTAATCACTTTAATTGTAAAAATTTAATGACAACAGGAAAACTACGGCTTCAACGACCGAAGGAGAGTTGACACAATACTTCAGCTGTACGATGAGCTCAAAATAACGGAAGCTTTTCTCCTCGAAGAACGGCAGTTGGTGCAGACGATCAAAGATAAAATAAAAACACATTCGACAATCTTACCTCCATCAATTTACAAGTATGTTTTAGAAAACATTAAGTACAATTTAAAACGCTAGGTCACACGACTGTTATTTTGCCATTACGTTTTTGTTCAATCTTTGCGCCATTATACACTTTTTATTATTATTATAAGGGTAATTTCACTTTTCACTTTATTTTGATCTCCTTCCCACTCTTGGTATAACTGCACGGAGCTAGAAGGACGATGTACTACGATTATAATCCATATGGTGTAAGTTGAAAACCTTTTCGCCAGAAGAAACTTGTAAACAACTTAGCTTGCCAACATACTAAACGGAAAGGTTTTCAGTCAAAACTACGCTGTAGTAGAGGTTTTACCAGTCTAAATACTAAATTTGTTGTGAAACATGGTGTACACACGCAGTGTTTTGAAAACTGAACACACTGTTTGAAAATTTGGGGGGAGATTTTACAGCATAAGTCTGGGTGTACTACTGTAGTTGCCAAGTAAAATTCCAGCAAAATTACTACTACTTGTAAAATTACAGAACACTGGGAAAAATAACTCGAAAGAATTATTGCAAAACTAATACCAAATACAATCCTTTAAAAAATCGTAACTTTACAAGAGAATGCATCTAACCTAGTTCAGAAATATACTGGTAATTGTACGGAGCATAGGAAATTTCCCACGCAATTTCTGTAAAATTACAAATCGGGCAATTTTACACGAAAATGGAAAATTTTTTGGAAACCTGTAGTTGCTGTAATATAACTACATTTCAACTGGAATAATCCAGGAAACATGTAAAATTGCCGTACACTATTTTAAAAGTAGTAGTTTTACAGAAAGTGCAGAAGGTGAGTAACCGAACTGTGTAATTTTATAAACTAACAGGAAATTTCCCAAATTTTTCCTGTAAAAATACCTCTTTCATAATTTCACAGAAATTCTCTGGTAAGATTCACTCATTGATGTAGTAAACTGTTGACATTTGCATGCGACACGGGCCAGAGAGGACGCCTCCACAATGTCACAAAACTGTCGCACATAGTGTACTTTTTTTTCAACCGGCCAGTTATTGTGACGATAACAAAAATCAAAAACTGATGGCTTTTTCCCAGTCAGACGATTGTTTCTGGTCTATCAAATTTACATTGTCTTACATTCTGATGTATTTTATATCGATTCCTGGTTGAATCCACGACAGTGGTTTTTCGCTTCTATTACGATGGCTGGCCGATAAAGATTTAGTTCCAACGAAAAAAGGATAGAGCGATAGAATCATTTTTCACATTTCGTATATCGCACCGATAGTCCGTATTTTTTTGCTACTATTGTCCACCAATCTTAGGGCAGTTCTGTGCCACTAGGGCAGCCGACGACCTTCAGGCTAACGATTAGTGACACATGAATTTCTTACCTCCAAAACATCTTGCCGGGAATCCCTCAGGCCGCCGCGCCGCTGGACCCTCGGGAATAAGGAGTAGCAGGAGATAGAGAGGAAACGACGGGCGGGCAAGGGCCTGCACGGCCAAATGTGCGGCTCATTTTCTTCCAAATGCTTCCACTTATATAAAATCCGAAAGCAGCATCGGATAGGGGAAGGTCGATAGTATGGCCGCGTAGTTTCAGCTCGATCCGTCACATCCTTCTGCCTGAACGCCGCGCGACCGCCGGGCCCCTGTCATTCGGCAGGGCTCGGGGCGGGTTCGGGATGCCTGCGCTAAGTCGCTGAAAACGTTCCGCTGATAATTTCCTCAAAACAGCAAAGTGAGTGTTTCTTATGATTGATATCGGCACAGAATGGTATAAGATGATTTTTAAGGATATTTCGGTACCTCACCGACCGCTGAAATACGATTTCACGACAATAACAATCCGTTAGCGTTATTGCGCTAATTTTTCTGAGGGTTAGCGTTAGCGGGTAGCGCCGCTAACAGGGTCGATAAGCGCTTTAGCGGCACTAACGCTAACAGGAAACTAACAAATCCAGCCGAATCACTAAAACTTTTACTAAACAAACGCGAAATCGAAGTCATAAGTCATCACAGTTTATGCAATTCACCAAATCCAGCAATAGAAGCACATCAATAAAGATGAGTCTGTACAACAGAAACAAAACACAGCCTTACAAAACAGAAAACTAAAAACTGTATTATAATTATTGTTGTTTCTGAAGCTGCAAATAGAGAAATAGTCTGCACAATATACAGTCTAAAAGGATTTTGTTCATAAAGTTAAAGATAAATAAATAATAACCAACACAGTTTCAAAACTTTATTTCTGCATAAATAAGGTATTCGCTGATACAAGTGAGAATTGAAGTTTTAGAGATAAAAAAATGCAGAAAAGCATCTGAGTTTTCAGTTCCTATTACTTTTTCATAACAATGAACATCTAAACATTAGATCAGATTTATAATTTGCTGAAATTTCACTAAACATTGAACTTTGCCTCTTCTGATGAAACAAGTTCAACCATATCTGCCCGACCAAGCCGACCCTTATATACTAAATTATAACCTTCCTCAGTGAGGGCTCAAGCATTGATTTCATCAAGATCTCTATTACTTAGATCTCTAAAGCGGGCAAGTAAAAGTAGAAACACATTTCCAGTAGGAGATTGAGGATAATGAGTTTCAACACGGATGCTTGGTCCAAATTTAGTATTAACCCTAGCAGCATTTTTAATTTTGTACAAGACCGCGACACTGAGCTCAGAACACTTTTTCAAAGGAATGACCCTGTCATTGTGCTGATTAAAACGATCCCTCATAGATCGACTCACTAGGATTAGAAGCACCACCACCAACAGAAGAGGTTCCTGAAGATGGTCCTGCTCCTGAACCACCACCAGTAGTGGTTCCGGCAGAAGATCCTGCACCTTAACCTCCAGCTCCAGGTGTGGACCTTCCAACGCTTGAATTTCCAGACCCAGAGGACTGACTGTCATTGCTAATTGGCTGCGACAAAAATTATGATCAATTAATATTAAAATTCGAATTAGATAAAATAAATGTTTATAAATAAGTCCTACTTACTGCTGAATGTTGTTCACTTGAAGCTCCATTTGCTAGTCCATTCCCTTGACGCAACCTTGAAGTTCCCTGTTCACCGGTGGCAGGAAATGCTAGTCCAGCTTGCCCATCGTTGGTATGATTCCTTGAGGTTCTACGTTAACTGATGGAGATAGGAGATGATGGTCCAGCTTCACCATCACTATTGTGATTCCTTGTGTGCTACAAGAATAATAAATAAACTATTCAACTAAGTCTGGAACCATATTCTCAATCTTCTACACTTTCCACAAACTCATCTTCAGGAATTGAATTAAATCTCCCACGAGTACAAGACCGAAGGGGACAACTGCAATGCATCTAAAAGTTGAACAAACCAATTAGCGAAAGTCAAAAGCAACCTTCAATTTGTAATAACCAATAAAACAAAAATTTGTTCAGACCCTGTTTCTGGGTCTATAATCATATTCTTCATCATAAGAATCTGATGAATCACTTGGCTAAGAAAAATTGCAATGATTTTATAACACAATAGTGAATCATTTGGTTGCCAGGTGAAAAAGAATATGCAGAATCGGCTTGATAGATGATTATTTTGTACCATTTACACAAATACCAGGGCGATTACATACGCTCCCTGTTTTAGCTCTTGCTAAGCAAAAGACGTGGGAATGACACTGTTACGGCTGCATCGCATTTTATTAGGCATGGTGTGGCGTGGTCGGTCTGGCGCAGATGGGCAGAGTGAAGTGGAGGAAATATCATAAACTGCTGTATAGTGTATTTCGACTAACGGAGGAAGAAGAATAGCGGGTAGAACATAAACGTTACCGATTGGTCGAGAGCTTACCCCCTTTACGTCACGCCGGTAGTGGGGGTAGACGCTCGGCCAATCAAGCAGGAACCTTCATGTTGTACCTGCTATTCTGCTTCCTCCGTTAATCGAAATACACTATTTAAGCACCAGGTAACGCCTGCAGTCGACAGTGTATACTGCAAGATGCACTCACTACTCCAGTTCTCTTAATTGCTTTTTTTTTACATTGTGAACAAGCTCTTTTTTTATGTAACTCTTATTTTTGCACTTTCCTATCCAAAAATTGCGCATTTTGTGTCTAAATTGATCTTACCATTTCCAGACCATACAGACACGTGCATATGGTCAGGAAAGAGACAGATTCGGTCTAGGCAAATTTTGGATACAGTTTCTTGGAGAGGTTGTTCAGCCATCTGTGTTCATCCTCTGTGATGTACACTCTAAAAGTAAGGGAACTTTTTGTTCCTTAAACTAGAAACAAAGTGTTTGTCTA
>NW_026267374.1:211590-213067 GCF_000697945.3 Frankliniella occidentalis | reverse complement strand
CGGACCAAACTAGGATGGTACAGCTATTGGACAGGGAAGCGCAGGTTTTCGTTTGACCCAGCGCTGTCCGTCCATCGATTGAAGATGAGCCTTGCCTACGGTTTCATGTGATAATTCAAGGTTTGTACTAAAGGTTACCGTAGAAGGTTACCGAAAAGTTCAACGCCTAATGCCCTTTCTGTCCGTTCAAAGTCAGAGGTCGAGAAGCACAGTTATTGGATGCCTTGAGGCAGTCAACTGACAGAATGTCGCTGTTATTAGACACTTACAGTTTTCTGATTTCAAAGGCTGAAAACGTGCGAGTTTCGGCGTTCTTCCGTGGTTTCGGTTATAACACTTCATCAACCCAAGAAATTTGCTTTTCTGGCAATGGGCCTAGCAGACGTCCGCGTCGCTCGCTGCTGCCCAAGTAACAGAGATTCGTCTGAAACACGTCAAGTTAAAGTATACTGACGTCAGGACCATTTCGTCACGTTGACGTGTTTAAAATCGCGATATTTGACGTAATTTTGACGTCAAAGTGACGTAATATTGACACTTTTAGGTCATCAGTGACATAAACGTGACTGTTGAGAGTCAAGATTACGTCACTTTGACGTCAAAATTACGTCAAATATGGCGATTTTAAACACGTCAACGTGACGAAATGGTCCTGACGTCAGTATACTTTAAATTGACGTGTTTCAGACGAATCTCTGTTACTTGGGTTTACGATCTGCGTGAGGCTACTGCGCTCCGAATGCAAAGTGTTCGATAACTGTACCCTGTCCAATAACCTACCCTACCATGGTACTGAATGGACGAAAACAGGTAAATAATCACACTCTTACCTGTACTGATTTTTTGTCAGTTAAAACGTTAGAATTCTCTACAGCAGGAATAATTGATCAATTTGTCAATTATTCCATATAGTTTCGTTCAGCATCTCCTTATAAAAAAAATCAAATCATCAGTGATGTCAAAAGGAATTAATGAGTATTACTGATAGAAGACTATAGTCAGTACTCCTGCAGCATAAAAACATAACAAGTTCTGTGAAAGGGTGGCAAAAGATTAGTGACTCGATGAGAGTGCAGGGAGTTTGTTCGTTTTCACTTCCGTTTTAGATCCTGGCTCAAGCACCCCATTTTTTGCAGGATGACTTCCTTGACTGCTATGGATCATCAAAACGGACCGGCAAGCAAGGCACGGACATACGCAATGGGAAGTGTACGTGGCTAATCGCGAAAGCCAAACAAATGGCAGACCAAAAGCAGCTGAAAGCCTTAAAGGTAAATATAAATAAGAAAGAACCCAAATTTTAAGCTCTATAGTGTGTTTTTAGCCCCGCCCTTCTGCTTTTAAAAAAGCATTAAAGCGGGCTTATGCAACCGCTCTCGTGTCCGTCCGTCCGTCCGTCCGTCCGTCGTCCGTGTAAGAGAAAAGAGATGAGCTAGAGGTCTAAAAATTTCAGGGTATCTGAGGGGTCACTCCTGGA
>NW_026267374.1:205273-206629 GCF_000697945.3 Frankliniella occidentalis | reverse complement strand
CTCAAATCCCTGAAATCCCTAAAATTACTAAAAGCCATGAAAATGTCCTTAAATTTCGTACACAAGTTTTCGTGATTTTACGAAAAAAAATGTTACGGAATGCTTCGTAAAAAATAATTTACGAAAATATTTCGTAAGTGTCAATTTACGAAACGTTTCGTAAAGTTACAAATATATTTCGTAACGAATGCAAATTTTGGGGTTAAACGTCAATAAATTAGACGAAAATTATAACAATTTTCATACCGCCTAGATGGAGCTTGGGATTTTACAAAGCAATTCGTAAAATAACGACGTATCGTCATTTGTTTAAAACGAAGTTTTCGTGATAGAAAATTAACCGAGAAAATTTCGTCAAATTACGATTATTGATTTTACAGTGTAGAATCCTTCCTGAGATCTCCCCAGTCGAGGATTTAACTGGCATTGTGTGGCCGGTGACGCATGTGAGTGGTCATTCAGTGGACAACACTATGTCCTAAGGAAAACCAATTAGTTGTAAAAAATACCGAAAAACACTTCCGACGGCCCTCAAATCCCCAACAATCTTCCCAAACACTAGGAATCATGCCGACCGTACCAAACCCAATCCTACCAAAATTGGGCTCCAATCCATTCAAATCCCGCACAAATCATCTCCAATTCCTACCCCAATCCTCGCCAATCCGCTCCAATCTTACGCCAATCCTCGCCAATCTCCTCTAGTCACCTCCAATCCCTACAAATCTTTGCCAGTCTCCACAATCCTTCAGAATCTATAAATGTTTTAGAAATCTTTTGTATCCCACCGAATCTGTAGGGATTCCAATCCCTGTACACGGCTTTTCGGAGTAATGCACCCCTCGGTGCCACCCCCGGGTCGCCCAGGGCCCGCTGCCTGATGGCGCTCACCACTTCCCGCACCTACGCACGCAACACACACACTTCACTGTTATTCAAGGAATGTGACGTCACATTCGTTTCAATGTGAAACGTGTCACATTCGTTTGAATATTGTGTCACATTCATTTGAACGTGACTGCCCGTGAATTGATGCTCAAATTGGCGCAGGCATTGGCCGATTCACGTTTAAGCGAATGTGACACAACATATAAACGAATGTGACACGATTCACACTGAAACGAACGTGACGTTACATTCGTTGAATAACAGTGTTGTACACAAAATAAACAGACAAACTACAAATAAATCTCTCTGTGACAAAGACTCACCTCAACCTCTGCATGAGCAGGCTGATGTTGATGTTGGGCAGTCCCGTCCGACAGCACCTCCACAGCCGCGAAGTTTGTAGTGATCCGCGCGTTACATTGCTTCCGCAACTCACATCGCCAATACTTGCGCGTGCGCTTAGGGTTC
>NW_026267374.1:196792-204153 GCF_000697945.3 Frankliniella occidentalis | reverse complement strand
ACCGCGACTACAACCCACCCTTCTGCTTAGAAAACGTTTTTTGGGGTGGGGGGAGGGAGTTTCTTACCTCTTTTGCGGTTTTGGGCCTTCTTTTACATTTAATTGTTCGGTACAGCAATTTTTAACTTATTTTCGTCAAACAAGACCCTCTAGCGCCTAAACGGTTAGAGATAGAGCAAAACGGACAACATTTTCGCCCATAGGGCTCTATTTTGACGAGTTACCCCTTAGTAGCTCATAAAAGGGGGGGGGGTGTCCAATACTATCCGATTTTTTCGGGACAATTTTTATGATTTTTTTCTCGCAAAATGACACCCTATGATCAACATGCCCCCCAACATTTTAACCATGAGTTGTTTTTGGACTACCCTACCAGTTAATGTAAGTCGAATCGGCGTCGTTTCAACGTCGTTACGAAGTCGAAATCGACTTGCATTTCTGGCCGTGATTGTCTTCTAATTCCCTCATCTTTGATTCCACGAATATGTTCTCTTAATCTGTTTTGCACCTCAAACACCCACAAGAAAATGTTCTTCAAAAAATTATTGTACCTTATTTATGCTCAATTTTGTCCTACGATCATGAGACTAATTATATCCTTGCATCTATGTACAAAATTGTACGAGAGAATGGTAACTTTATAAGTTCCTTTCTTTTTTGCTCTAACGTTGACAATTTTGTCCCTAGGATAGAGGACAAATCAAATTGTCTTTATAAGTGTGGACATAAATGTACCTATCTTTGTACTATTGACTTGTACCTATAAAAAGAAAAAAAAATTGTCCCTAGCCATTTAGTGTGTATATATCCACACACGTCCGCGTATTATTCACGCGAACACCGTCTGATAGATAATGCTTTCAGGTGCCGAGACGGTCCTTAAAATGGTCCGGCTGGACGCCAATGGGGATGTCTGTGCAACTGGAGGCATCCTGGGAAGGCGACAATGCAAACTGCGACAGACCATTCGACATTGCCGAGGAGTAGAGCAAAGCGTGGCAGATGAGCAGTTGGTTCTATCAGTAAACGGTAAAGTTTGATTTCCTTCGTATTGTTCCCGACTGACCTTCACGTAGAGCCTTCCAGAGCTACCTCCCCCCTATCCCCAACATGGCGGTCGAATGTTTTAAGTGTCATAAAGTTACAACAAATGACGTAAAATGCATAAAATGCCACAAGAATTATCACAAGAGGTGTGAAAACGTCACTCGCAACATCAAAGTCGACAATGAATACATCTGTAAGACGTGTCATGGGTAAAATCTGGGAAAATTTGATAAAGCTGCAGAACCCTACCCTAACCCTGACATGCAAAGTGTTGAAGAACTTGATGAAGCTGAAGAATTTGAGTGTGAAGGAGAAGAAACTGTTGAACTACAGTGTAAAGTTGTTCTACTAGAAGGCAGAATCGAAGCCCAATTAGATTACATCGAAGAACTAGAGAGGAAAATTAGTTTACTTGAAACAACAAACCTCGAGCTAGTCAGTAAGCTGAAAGAAAAAAGTCCCTCAACACCCGTCAAGGAAGGGAATGTCATCAATCCAGCAACAGTAAAACCAAAACCTAAAAATAGGAAGAAGAAACTCGCAGGTAAAACGCTGTTAAACGGTAGACCATCCGCTAACCATCGGCAGTCAATCCGTAGCCAAACCACAGTTGATCGGCAAACAATTGTCTTCGTTAAAAGGCAGGTAAACGGCAGGCAAACCACAGACAAACCTCTGTCAATCGGCAGTCAATCCTCAGCCCAGTTGGACTAAGGATTGAGTGCCATTAAGCTGAGGATTGACTTAAAGTTTCCGACAATCGCTTCGCAGACCTTGCTCCGACATTTGAGCCGCGAGCGCAAACCCGCTCATGGGGCTGACTTCAGTCTAAGTCCAGTGCATAGCCTCACGAGGGGGTGGCTCCAGACCAGTGCCAGACATTCCCCATGCCATTGTAACCAGGGGGAGGGAAGTCCTCAGGCAAGCGTCAGATGACTTTCAGACAGTGCCCAGTTCGCGGCCGGGGTGCAACGAGTGGGAAATCACTTGCGTACTACCTCGTACACCGGGCCTGCACTTATTACGTCATAACAAGTACTAACACCGTACTAGCTTGTACTAACGCGTAGTAGCGCGTACTAACGCTGTACCAGCATGTACAAACTCGTACTAACGTGTACTAAACCCGGTCTAATGCGTACTGGATCATCGCGTTAGCGTCGAGGCTACGCAAAAGAACACCTGAAAGCGCAAGAAGCGCAAGGCAACTAATGATGTTGATGAAGTATTTGATGCTGATCTGTTGGATGTGAATTCTATGACCATAACTACAGTTCTTTCTTCACATCCTCTAAACGCCTCATTGTTGATGAATCAATTTCAAGTGCCCAGTTTACTCCTTCAGTAACTGACCCAGAGGTTCTCAGTCAAGGGCAGCATCTTTGTTCTGAAGAACCGGTTCATTCTGACCAGCATCTTCGTTTCGAAGAACTATCAGGTCAATATGAGCAATTTCTTGAAGAGGAAGACACTGACAGTAGCTTTGATGAAGAAGGAGATTTTAATCATTTTGGTCATCTATCCTCTGAACGGTATTCTGAACTAAGATCTTTATTTAATGACCCTGAAGAGTGTAATCCTGATAGCGAATTGAAAGTCCACTCGATTCTTTGGTCTTTGGAATATAGGATTGGTCGAAATGCTCTTACTGGCCTGTTGCACAAACTCCTCGGAGCACAGTTCAAATATTCTAACCTCTTGGAACTGGTCTTTTCTGGTACTTTGGGATCCTAGTGAATTTAGTGCCTGATCTCGTCCAGCACGTCGTGACGGATCTGCCGTTCCATGGACAAGGTCTCGCTGGCAGGTGTGAGGCAGCTCGTCCACGCGGATCGTTTCCCCACCAGTGTCCACGGCAATCGCTGGCCCAGAGCACCGCTGTAGGGTTCCGTAATTAGTGCAACGGAGGTACAGCTGCCTCGTGCCGTCTGTTGAGTTTCGTGCACGATTCAAATGGTAATTGGCTAAGCGATAAGCGAAGCCCATTACTCCACTGACCGGAAAAGTTTCATTCTGTTTGTGTGTTTGTTTGATTGTTTGTTTGTCTGTCTGTGCGCACGATAACTAGAGAATAAATTAAGATAGCGATCTGGGAATTTGAGGGCCGCCTTGTATCAAAAATAGACAGATCGAGTTCGAAGATGGACATTCTGGCTCAAAAATTGACTTTTAAAACAATCAAAAACCACAGGTCGCAAAATGTATTTTTTTCAAACATTTTTTAAGGGTTCCTAAGGGGTAACTCGTCAAAGTAGAGCCCTATAATCAAAATTCGCGTCCGTTTTGCTCTATCTTGTACCGTTTCGGCGCTATGGGGCATTTCTTGGCGAAAACAAATTGAAAAAGACAAAATAGTCTATTAAATCGTAAAAGGGGCTTTATGTCACAGAATTGTAAAGGGAGTAACACTGAATCCACACATTACGGGTCAAAACCACCCTCTTTTGGGCTAAAGGGTCCCTAGACTATCTAGTATCTCTAAGACGTTGATTTTTACATAACAATCTGTCAAAATTCGAACTTCCCGAGCCAAAATAATTATTCGCCTAAAGGTTGCTTTTAGTTTGCTATCGGTGCGCGGAGGGTCGCGCGAGGGACGCCTATGGGTTGTCAGGGTTCGTCACTGTCCTCGTGGAGGACTAAGCTCGGTCCGCCATCGAGTCGCGCTGTTAGCTCTTGAGCGGCGTCAGTACGCATTTGGGTCGTCATCTAGTCGTCATATTCGCCTTGAAAGCGACACTAATCTAATTTTTGAGCTAGAATGCTCATCTTCGAACTCGATCTATCTTTAATTAGCAGATCGCTATCTCAAAAGGGTATTTCAATGGAGCGCTGCCCGGAACTAAGAAGAACAAAACCGGAAGCGGAGGAGCGGAGGGCGGGCGGGGAGGCTCCCCTCCACCCGCCGCTCCTCCACGCGCCCGCCCCCACCACCGCTCTCTGTATCCGGTTTTGTTCTTCTTAGTTCCGGGCAGCGCTCCATTGAAATACCCTATTCATTCTCGAGTTATCGTGCGGACAGACAGACAAACACACAAACAAACACACAAACAAACAAACAGAATGAAACTTTTTCGGTCAGTGGAGTAATAGGCTTCGCTAATCGCTCAGCCAATGACGTTTTTAGCCCGCCCTTCTGCTTTAAAAAGGTTTCCAGCGGGCTCGTGTGTGTGACCTCGTGTCTGTCTGTCTGTCTGTCTGTTCCACTAGAGGAAGATGTGCTAGAGACTTGAAATTTTCAGGGTATCTTAAGGTCCACTCCTAGAGAACGAAACGCCTACGGCAAACCCTGGCAACCAACCCTAAAGGGCTAAAAGGGGGTGTCAAAGAAAATAAGGTAGGTCAAAAAAGTCAGACACTGTAAAAAATTTATATAGTAGATTTCCTATAAATGTATCTGCAGCAATTCACATATACAGGTATGGGAATTTTCCCATACAGGCGTATGGTAATTCTACCATACGCGATAGTATTCTTACCATACAAGTATAGGAATTCTCCTATACACCTGTGTAGGATAAGTACTATGTGTGTGTGGCATTATCCCTACACATGTATAGGAATTTTCCTATACACTCAATGCTCTTTCAAAAAAGAAAAAGTTTTTTTTTCTTAACCACTTTCCCGCCGCCGTTGCCCTCGTTCCTTGTCGCCTTCCTACCGCCTTTCGGTAATTTCATTTAAGTAAGCATTGATGTAATTTTGTAATACTTTACCGGATGGAGAGTTGAACCTCGGACTTCTGGCTTGCGATCCCGTCACGCTGACCACTAGACCACGGCGACTTGTTGGGAGGCGTGCCCCACCAACCCCGGGTCATCCCAGAGCCGCGCGCCGCCCCTCGCTGGGCCATTCCCAGAGGGTCAGCCAGGTGTCGGCGCGGTGTGCCGGGGCTAGCCCACGCCTTTGGGGATTTACTCTTAGATGTTTTGTTGTCGAGTTTTGAATTTTACTTCCTGCCCTTACTTGAAATTCGATTATCAGAGTTTAAACTGCTAAATAGACCAATATAGACTCTAAATGTGTCCAACCCTGTGTGGTGTGGCGTCAGGCGGCAGATATAAGCTCATAAAATGACCGCGCAGACCAAGATGTGTAAGGTAGACAGATGTGTATATCTTTACCCGTTTCTTAAATTCCGAACATTGTATAGGAAAATTGTCAACATCAAGTAAATTTCCTATACATATTAAGGAAAATATGCCTACCAGACACGTATTGGAATTTTCCCATACATTTCTGGAGGTTTGCCTATACACTTCGTACTCTTCCCATACGCTTCTTCCCAAATGGGAAAATTCCTATACATTTATAGGAATTTTCACTTCCGATACGATGTATAGGAAATTTCCTATACATGCGTATAGTAGAATTCCCAACATTTTTTACAGTGGAATTTATTTTTCTTTTTATGATATCCTTAGGGGTAATTCGTCATAATAGAGCCCTATGGGCGAAAATGTTGTCCGTTTTGCTCTATCTCTAACCGTTTAGGCGCTAGAGGGTCTTGTTTGACGAAAATAAGTTAAAAATTGCTGTAGTGAACAATTAAATGTAAAAGAAGGCCCAAAACCGCAAAAGAGGTAAGAAACTCCCCCCCCCACCCCAAAAAACGTTTTCTAAGCAGAAGGGTGGGTTGTAGTCGCGGTGTTTCACCGTTACATCCCTTTCTCGTGTCTACGGGGCAAATTTTAAGGACGACGAGCTTTGCGGGCCGAAGGCCCGTTACATCATTTGATTATGTTCTACAGCAAATCGCGTGACAGAAATGGTCGGGCCGCAGGCCCGACCATCGCCGCCGGCAGGCCAAGCAGGCCCGGCCCCTGCCGAACGGAGTTGCCGGCGCAGCGAAGCGAAGCTGGCAACTTCGTTTGGCGGAAGGGTGGGCCTGCTTGTTTGAAAATATTTTTTTAAGGTTTCCTAGGGGGAACTCATCAAAGTAGAGTCGTGTGGGAGAAAATTTTCTCCGTTTTGCTCTAGGTCAATCCGTTTAGGCGCTATAGTGTATTTTTGACGAAAAAAAGCGAAAAAATGTACCACCCTGAATGCTTTAGCTGAAGTGACGGGCCGTTGACGGGCCGTTGACGGGCCGTGGGCCCGTATCTTTGTGCACATTTTTGCACTACCCGACTCGGGTGTCAGCGCCCCAGGCCAAGGTAGATGTATGCCAGGCGCGTCGCAGCGTGACAGTGTTTCGTGAGATATCGCAAAGCCTGCTACACGTGACGTGGTCTGGCGTACATCTACCTTGTTTTAGAGTAAAATCTAAATCAAGAATCTATCTTGACAGCGGATGATACAAATTTAAGAATAGGTCTATGTTCTAATTTTCTCTCCTTTTTAGCTGGTTATGGCTGCTTGTTACTTTGCAATCATGTAATTCGGCGGACTAGCGACGTAAAGGGGAAGATAAGGGGTGGGTACAGCGGCCGGCGTCCGTATAGCTCAGTATTGTTGGGCAGGGATTGAAGTTATAATCTCCCGTGCCTCCACGAATCCCTCTCTCTAGACGGATAATTCCACCCATGATGACGCAGCAGTCTCACGTTGAGATTTTAACGTCAGTCTTGCTGTACCGGACACAGGAAAGCCCAAAAAGCAGGCCCGCCCATTTTAGTCTCCCGATTTACTGAAGAACATAATAAAATAAATAATGTGAATAATCACTTTGCATATTTTGAGTAAAGTAGGGCTTCCTGCGGGGGGCCTGCGGCCCCAGAGATTTGCTCCTAGGACGTGACAAAAGACTGTAACGGGGCAACACTGTGACTACATTCCACCCTTCCGCTTTACTGAAGAACTAAGAAAAATGAACCAGTGAAGTTTTTAGATGTTATTGTTTGTCAAACAGTCTTAAAACTTGCCTTTTTTGCCATTGTTTTCAATTATCCACCTATAGGGCCGAAACAGTGTAGATACGGCAAATCCGAGGGTAGATCTTGATTCAGAATGTGTTGTTTTTTGTTGTTTTTTTTTTGTTGTTTTTAGCAGATGATACCTTACAACCTTACACTAAACATGACTAGACATAAGTATACATTAGTAATGTAAGGTGTCATTGCTTTAACTCTCGAATAGGAAATATTAAAGGGAACCAATAGAAAGAAGCTCATATATTGCGCTAGGCGGGATGGTGAAGCTGGTGTCTCGTTGCTCGCGCGCGTCCGCCACGCCGCGTCCGCCACGCCACGCCCGCAAAATTGGATTGAATATGTTCTTAATTTAAACTTATTTACCGCTAATAAAAACTTAATATAATGTTAATAAGTAGACCTGACTTAATATGTTTTTATTTGGGGATACTTAATAAGTTT
>NW_026267374.1:189603-190742 GCF_000697945.3 Frankliniella occidentalis | reverse complement strand
CCACCCTAGCGGCCAGCCGCCCGGACTGGCGCGACTGCGGCGGTGCAATTGGGGTTGCAACCCCCTTCTCCCCCCTCGACCCTTGTGTCTGCTGACACTTTTCTCAGGCAACCAGGGCACGTTCGCAGAGAAATGCTTTACGCAAATGGGGCACTGAAGGCAACCTCTATCATTCGGCACAGTATTGACACCTGGTGCTTTACTGATGCCATCATGATGTATTACGAACTAGAAAATTAAGGACACACGATCCCAACAACATTTCACGTTGACAAAGGGCCCTAGTTGTTGGAATAAGCCCGTATGAAGGTAGCACACACTCAAAATAAAGTAAGTGTCGACTACTGGAACAGATGTCTTTTTCTGGCCCAGTAGTCGACACCGCCATTATTTACGCCCCTGACCGAAATTTTCGAAAACCTAAATGGGGAAAGATGATACATATCTTTGACAACAACACAAACGACCCCCGGAACCACTCGGGTGAATGGCAGTCTCACAGAACCTTCCGAGCAAACACCTGCCCACTACTCCGGAGCTAAGAAATTATGGCTCGATGTGACGCGACGAGCAGTGTTCTGTGCGAAGCGCTCCCTACCGGCTCCCGGAGGTGGCACAGAATCGGCAAGGGGTTCATTGTAATCTCAATAGAGTGCGCCTTAGCCTGGCAAAACGCCCGAGACTCTAACGTTAACTACTTCGCGGGAATTCAATCGCAAAGTTGAAAATGTCGACTACTGGTGTACTGTCGACTACTGGGCCCCTTACCCTAGAGTCCTTTGGCCGAAATTTTCGTTCGTTTGGCTCTATTTTAAACCATTTAGGCTCCACAGGGAGTTTTTGACGAAAATAAGCAAAACAAGCTGGGCCCGCTCTTCCGCCAAACCAAGTTGCCAGCTCCGCTTCGCTCCACCGGCAACTCGGTTCGGCAGGGAGCGGGCCCAGCTTGGCCTGCCGGCGGCGTATGGGACGGGCCTTCGGCCCGTCCCTTCTGACTTTTCATGGTGTAATACATCTTCTATCCGAAAACAGGCCTTCGGCCCGTTGGAGTGACGGCTCGCGTTGGACCATCCTTTTGCCAGGTACCTTTTCTGTCCACTTCGTAATCAAAACTCAACAAACGAAGTATTCTTTTCATA
>NW_026267374.1:182994-189553 GCF_000697945.3 Frankliniella occidentalis | reverse complement strand
GGGTTTTTTGTGGGGGGGGGGGGGGTACTTTTTCTGTCATTTTACGATTTGCCGCCTCCTTGTACGTCTGTGTGAATCGTGGCCATTTCCGCCGTATTTTCGTCGAAAAAAGCACTCTAGCGCCCAAACGGTGCATAATAGACTCAAACGGACAAAATTTTCGCAGAAAGGGCTCTACTTTCACGAGTCACCCCTTAGGAGACAATGAAAAAAATATTTTTTCCAACCTTTTGGACCAACCCCTATTTCTTTGTTACCCCCTTTCACCCCCTTAGGGGTGGTTGCTAGGATTTGCCGGAAGGCGTTTCGTTTTCAAGGAGTGAACCTTAAGATACCCTGAAATTTTCAGACCTCTAGCTCATCTCCTTTCTCTTACACGCACGATGGACGGACGGACGGACACGAGAGTGGTTGCATAAGCCCGCTTTAATGCCTTTTAGCCCGCCCTTCTGCTTTAAAAAGGTTTCCAGCGGGCTCGTGTGTGTGACCTCGTGTCTGTCTGTCTGTCTGTCTGTTCCACTAGAGGGAGATGTGCTAGAGACTTGAAATTTTCAGGGTATCTTAAGGTCCACTCCTAGAGAACGAAACGCCTACGGCAAATCCTGGCAACCACCCCTAAGGGGGTGAATGGGGGTCTACAAAGTTCTAAAATTCTCCCAAAAAGTTAATTTTTTTATGTTCTCCTACAGGGTAATTCGACGAAGTAGAGCCCTTTGGGCGAAAATTTCCTCCGTTTCGCTCTACCTCTTACCGTTTAGGCGCTACAGGGTGACGAAAATAAGCTAAAAATTGCCGCAGTGAACAAAAGGCTGTAAAAAACGTTAACAATTCTTGTTAACCATAAACGGACCCGTAGTTAAGAAAATTTTCTATGCAACAATTTCGCGCAATATTTTGTGAATAAAAGAAAAATGACTAAAAGGAATTAGTTCAAAATTGTTACATGTAATAATTGTTTGTAGAAGATGGATGCGTTAGCTGTTTTATAGTTGATAATAGATTGACAACATCGTACAATGAAACTAAATAACGTAATTGTGTTGGAATAGTTGTACAGATTAAGTTGAGAAAACTGCATCGTGCAGTTGGAGGTGAAGACGGGCATGTTCTTGCGCGCGCACCTGCGGCAACGGCAAAATTAGCGTCCCTCTATGCTTTCAATACACGTTTAGTCTTAAATCAATGCGGCGAGTAGTTTTTAAGCAGTAACAAGACTGTTTTGGTGTGTCCGGCGCGCGCGGGGGGCGCGGGGAGCCGACTACTCCAGGGTGTTCATTGTTGGGCTGTTACCCAGATGCGGCTAGAAATGCAACAGGTGGTGTTGAACGATCCCCCCCTCCCCCCTGCGCCGCGGCGTCTGGTAGAAACGGGTCCGTTTAAAAAGGCCTAAAAACCGCAAAATAGGAAAGAACCCCCACCCCCAAAAAGCGTTTTCTAAGCAGAGGGGTAGGTTGTAGTCGCGGTGCTTTGCCTTTGCCGTTACATCCCTTGCTCGTGTCTACGGGGCAAACTAACAGACGACGGGTTTCAGCAGGCCGAAGGCCCGCTACATCCTTTGATCATGTTTTTCAGCAAATCGCGTGACAAAAATGGTCGGGCCGCAGGCCCGATCATCGCCACCGGCAGGCCAAGCAGGCCCGGCCCCGGCCCCTGCCGAATGGAGTTGCCGGCGTAGCGAAGCGGAGCTGGCAACTTCGTTTGGCAGAAGGGCGCTCTACAGTAAAAAATTGTCGTTGAGTTTTATTGATTTGTTCGTCATTTTAATTTAACCTAACTTTTGACAGATTCATGACCACCTTGCGGCAAGGGTGTCGGAGCAGGCTGCATGTCTACCTCAAATCAGTGAGGCCGACATGAGGGAAGTACTCTCATTTCTGTGGCCTTTCGATCGGTGGTGACAGGGAGGCTAACCCTCAAGTTAGCGTAGGAGCCTGGCCAAAACTGCTCCACCACTGCGAGCCTAAGGACTCAGACTCCCCCATGATCCTCGTCATGAAGGAGAGAGTTCGGGTGAAGCTAGTCCGTATGGAGGCAACGGAGCAGCTAAACAAATGCAAGGAACTAGTGCCTTTTTTAAAGAGATCACCGAACTTAATGTGCCTCCTCATCAAGATCCTCAAAAATGACGTGGTGAATCGTTGGAATTCGAACGTGACTCGATGGCGGTAATTCAATGTGTTAACTAATTATTTTTTTTCAGATCAACACTGTGCTCAGAAGACATGGTGAGGTCATTTAAAAACCTCACCACCGTTCCCGGGCGGACGGCATTAACGAGGACCTGCTGAGGGAGTTGATAGACTTCCTGCGAGCTTTCGAGGAGTCCAAACGGTTGGAGGGGTAGGACTATGCCACTCTTTCCTTGGTAGCGACATCAATAAAGGAACTTCTCGATCACTGCAAGGAGAATCCGTTCGACTATAAGGTTCCTACCACATCTTTTTTTGGTCCCTGTTATTAATGCGACAGGTGGTTGCTGCATTACGCCGCGAGGCCGCTCAACTGCTCCGTGATAAAATACATCTTATGATCTCACTGAATTGACTGCCGCCTTCTTTTGGCCCAACACAAGGATGCTGCGCATTCTGACAGAGCAAGAGAGCGAGAAGGTACGTCGAGAACATGTAGTCTATTTGCAGTTGAACGGGGTGGGTAGGATGGTGAATAGGGAGGGAGCTGGGGCCGGCCGGGGGCGGGCGGGTCCGGTGGCGGGAGAACCGGGAGCGGGGAGCGGGAGAGCCGGGGGCGGGTGGGCCGGGGGCAGGAGAGTTAGGGGCGGGAGAGCCGGGGGGCGGAAAGGTAGATAACAAAATGTAACTGGTTGGTCACTTGAAGGTCTAACGTTGCGATTCATATTTTATCCAAGGTCCTGAAAAATGTGAGGAGCCTTCTTAAAGGGGAGCAAGACAAGAAAAAGGAGTAGCCGAGGCTGCAGCGTAGGCTGCTGTGGAGGCTGCTGCCTCTAAGGCCACCGCTGCTGCAGCTGCAGGCACCTCTGATTGTGAGGCAGCAGAAGAGGTTGAAGACCCAGACCCAGGGGTAGCTTATCCGTCACCTCAACCTCTGGCCGCTCGTTTCCACAATAACTACATTGACATCGTTGAGACGAATACATAATGGACGAAATATTAGGGTCTGTCCGTATTAGGATAACACGGCGCGATTTGGCCCTTCTTAGGCTCAGTTCATGAAACTTAGAGTCTAGTTTCAGAAAAACATTGTCTCGAGTCTGTATCTCAACGCGTTCAAAAGTTATCGCCATGAACGTGTTTTTGACATTTATAATTTTTAGAGCAACAAGCGCTCTTTCGCCAAACCAAATTGCCTGCTCCGCTTCGCTCCACAGGGAACTCGGTTCGGCAGGGAGCGGGCCTAGCTTGGCCTGCCGGCGGCCCAACTCCAGACAATCGCGTTCTCAATCGTCACCTGCCAAGAGCAAGAAAACTGGTTCAAGAGTCTACAATGTTCGCTCTCCGACTCCAGCCCGTAGCAGTCGTTCAGTGAATAAAACCAGTGCCTGTAGTGCAGATGATGATTGTGCTCAAGAAAACTGGGTCAAGAGTCTACAATGCTCGCTCTTCAACTCCAGCCCGTAGCAGTCGTTCAGTGAGTAAAACCAGCGCCTGTAGTGCAGATAATGATTGTGCTAACAGTGGACGAGAGCATGGAGATGATTGGTGCCCAGCGGCTACCAAGAAGTGCCATTCATGCTCTCGAGTGGGACACTTTGCTTTCAAGTGTCGTCGTAACACCTAGCACTTTAATGCTTCTTTGGACTCTAATCTTTAGCCTCTCTCTAATTCACCAATTATCCAAACTTAATTTAAAGCTACTTCGTAGATCAATTCATTCTATCAAATATCATGTTGATTCCGAATACCTTTTTTCAAAATCCTGGTTTGAGCTTGTCCCAATTGGGGACATAGAAATTCAATTTTATATAAGACATGACTTGCATGTGGATGATTCTTTGCTGTACTATAAGGATAGAATGGTTGTACCTCTAGAATTAAGAAAGCAAACCATGGAACAGATTCACCACAAGGCACACCAGCGATTTGTAAAATCAAAAGCCCTTGCATCAGAAACGGTCAACTGGCCAGGAATTAATCACGATATTGAAATTCACATCAGAGATTGCCTTGTATGTAACCAATTTTCTTTGTCATTGAAAAAAGTGCCGTTACTAACCCACAGTGTTCCTGAATTTAAATACCAGCACATTGCTTGTGATATACTTGAGTTCCACAGAGTACCTTATTTGGTTGTGATAGATATCTTTAGTAAATGGCCAGACGTAGTGAAAATGTCGAGTAAAACTGCAGAATCTGTATGCAAAGTATAGGAAAAACTATTTTTAATTCATGGCATACCTGAAGTAGTTTTTGCTGACAATGTGCCATTCAAGTCTTACCTTTGTGAATCATTTGCCAAAGAGTTATCCTTAAATATCATTACTTGCAGTCCACATTACCATCAATCAAATGGCTGAGCTGAAAATGCTGTTAAACTAGCTGGTGGATTCCTACATTCTTGTTCTGTAGATTCTAGCACTTCCTTAGATAAATGCCTCTTGCAACACAGAACGACCGCTATTCCAATCTTAGGTGTCTCGCCATAACAGTTGCTCATGAGCATACGTCTCCGAACGTCTTTGCCTATCAAATCTAGTCTTCTTAAACCTTGTGTAATTACTGATGCTCATGATAGATTAAAATTAAAACATCAAAAAACAAAAACAACCTGTGATAAAAATGCACTTAGTAAGGAACACAACTTTGTTGAAGTAGATTATGTGTATGTTCAAGACATCTTAACCCAAGAATGGGAACCTGGTGGCATCTTGTGTGTGTTGTCAGAGCCTCGCTCTTACTTAGTTGAAATTGGAGACAACATTCTACTTAGAAACTTAATACATTTGAAGCACAGACATACAGAGGTTCCTCCAGCAATTTTATCATTTCCAAAACGCATTTGCGTGGTTTCGCCACTGGCTCTGCGCTTGGCGTGGTTTCGCCAGCGGCGCTGCGCCGTGCGTGCTTTGCATTAGGGACAAGCGACATGTTAATGTATTAATAAATCATAGTATGATTGGATATTGACAAACTGTGGCATAATTATTTTCAGAACAAGGCGTATCCAGCCTCACTAAACACCTGCACAGCACAGCGAGTCTTGCCAACGCAACCGGCTGGAGGGTGCGAGGGCGATGAGGAAGCCGGTGTTTGTGAGCACGGCTTTGAGGAGCGCGCTCCACAACAAGGTTGCCGAGAAGTGCACGCGGGACTTGTCGTCACTTCACAGCGCGGCAGGGCCGGGCATGGCGGGCATCGTGCAGGCTGCAATAGATATTGGAAGTGCGTGCCCAGGCGCCCGGGCGGAGGACGTCATGCCCTGCGCCAACACCGTGCGGAACAGGATAGCAGATCTCACCGCGGAGAAGGGGGCTATTGTCATACAGGACATGAAAGAAGCGATCAACAACAGCGTGTGCTCCGCGACGACAGACATGTGGACGACCTATTCCCGGATGTTTCACTTTGTGGGCATCACCGCATCACCGCCCACTTCAACAACCACAAGTATGAGAATGAGTCGTGGGTGGTCTGCAACACGAAGTTTCCTTTGTGACGAAAAGAGCACGGCTGTCAACAGTAACAAGCAGGCCCGCTCTTCCGCCAAACGAAGTTGGCAGCTCCGCTTCGCTCCGCCGGCAACTCCGTTCGGCAGGGGCCGGGCCTGCTTGGGCTTGGCCTGCCGGCGGCGATGGTTGGGCCTGCGGCCCGACCATTTCTGTCACGCGATTTGCTAAAGAACGTAATGATCGAATGATGTAGCGGGCCTATGTAGCGGGCCTTCAGCCCGCTTGAACCCGTCGTCTGTGAGTTTGCCCCGTAGACACGAGAAAGGGATGAAACGGTGAAGAACCGCGACTGCAACCCACCCTTCTGCTAAGAAAACGTTTTTTGTTTTGTTTTTTTTTGGGGGGGGAGTTTCCTTCCTATTTTGCGGTTTTAAGGCCATTTTCTACAGCTTATTTTTTACTACGGCAATTTTTAGCGTATGTTCGTCAAAAAAGGCCCTCTAGCGCCTAAATGGTTAGAGATAGAGCCAAACGGACGAAATTTTCGCCCCAAGCCCCAGGGGCTCTACTTTGACGAGTCACCCCTTTGAAGAGCATATTAACAAATAGACCATTCCGGTAAACCGAAAAGAAAGAAGAAGAGACGGAAGAAGCAAAGCGTTCTATGAGAAATGTACGGTGCGCCTGGGGACCGCTTGAACGTAATCCATCGTGAACCAGATATTCTGCGTCGCCTGAGAGTGAGAACTATTGTCTTTAACTCTCGGACGAAATTAGACATCAGACAAGTCACGTCTAACCGTTTGATAGACCGTCGAACCGACGCACTACCGTATATTTGTCATACTCGCCTTTGATTCTGTCGTCTGCTCTTCTTTTTTTCACTTTACCGGAATGGTCTATTACTTTTTGGGAGAATTTTTGAACCTTGGATACCCCCATTTACACCCTTAGGGGTGGTTGCCAGGCGGGGGG
>NW_026267374.1:176478-178954 GCF_000697945.3 Frankliniella occidentalis | reverse complement strand
ATAAAAAAAATATTTTTTTTCCACTTCTTGGACCAACCCCTATTTCTTTGTTACCCCCTCAGACCCACTCAGGAGTGGTTGCCAGGATTTGCACCAACCGTTTTGTTAACCAGAAGTGACAACAATTATACCCTGAAAATTTCAAACCTCTAGCTCACGTCCTTCTTGGGAAACGGACAGACAGACAGACAGACAGACAGACAGACGAACACAGAGGCGATGGCATAAGCCCGCTTATATAGCTTTTAAGCAAAAGAGCGGGCTAAAAATGTGCAACCCTGCAGGAAGTTGACGGGTCGGAGGCCCGTATCTTTGTAAACGGTTTTGCGCTATACCTGACTCGCGTATCAGCGCCGCTGGCCTAGGTAGATGTATGCCAGGCGCGTCGCAGCGCAACAGTGTTTCGTGAGATATCGCGAAGCCTATTACGCGAGGCGTGGTCTGGCGTACATCTACCTAGTAACGATTTAATCGACCATTTGATCATTTTCACCTCATTTTTGTCAAGAAATGCCCCCTAGCACCTAAACGGTACAAAATAGAGCAAAACGGACAAAATTTTCGCCCGTACGACTCTAAAATGACGGTTTACTTCTGAGGAACCCATAAACAAATATTTGATAAAAATACATAGTTTTTGATTTTCTTAAAAGCCAATTTTGGAGCTAGAACGCTCATTTTCGAACTCGATCTGTCTTTTTATGGTACAAAACGACCCCGAAATTCCCAGATCGCTCTCTTAGTTCATTCTCGAGTTATCGTGCGGACAGACAAACAAACAGACAAACAGAGTGAAACTTTTCCGGTCAGTGGAGTAATAGGCTTTGCTAATCGCTCAGCCAATGACCTCCAATTTTTTTTCTAGAATTTTTAAACACGATTTGACCCTGTCGAAATGGCCTCCAAGTTATCATGGGATCCTTGTGGGGAATTCTACTAAAATCAATAAATTTGGACTGGAAACATTTTGAGTTGTACCCTATAGACGGTTCCGGTAGTGCCCGTTCACAGAAGAATTAAGGAAATCACCACCGGAAACAGTTCTAAATTGAAGGTTAAAACGAGTGCAAATGAACCTTGACAGTTACTGGGAAGGTACTTGAGATCAGTTACGTCGATCTACACTGTCAAATGTGAAAATATCAGCGAAATTAAGTACTGGTTCCGGTCCCGATTTCCTTATTTCTTCTCGAAACGCACACAGCCGGAACCATCTATTGTAGCGGTCTCGAATTCGAAACGTTACTGTAGAAAATTACGGTTGTACGGTTGTTACAGGAACGTAATCACAAAAGCACTAAAAATAACGTATTGTTTTGTTTAGTTACGATGCCCTACTGTAAGCCTCGCCAAGGTTGCTGTGGTGTTATAGCTGCCAGTTGAAATAAAACATAGGAGCAAGACCGAATTCAATATTGAATGAAGATTGACTTATATAAGGAGGTGATAAGAGAAAATCCTATTTCAACAATGTCTCCCTTTTGTAGAAATAACTTTAAGCTATTAAAATGCAAAACACATAATCAATTTTGAAAAAAAACAACTCAACAAACTGAACAGAATATACTATAGTAGTTCCTATTTCTGCAAGTTCACTTAAAATAATAGTGAACCTGACAAAGTCAACACTGAAGAAGACCAATGCTCTAGATTAACTACCAGTATTTACATACTGTACATTCAGATAGCAGCGCAAAATTTATGTGTGCCTGGCAAAAGCAGCACAAAGTAATCCTACAAACAGTTAAATTTTTTTTGCTGATTCCCATAATTGAAGCGGCATAATCGTCTTAGGAAATCTTAAATTCTGATGTTGCAAAATTCTAATAAGAGTGCACTGTTCTTTATCATGTTCAGGTAAGGAAATTGATCTGCTCCATTCTGAATGTTTCTAATTTTCAATCAAAATAATGATAGGAATTCAGTGAAACCTGGATAGATACACCAAGGTCTCAATGTGTCCAGGTATTCTTTATAACCAGTTACACTCATTCGACAATTTTGACTTGGATCCTTCCTTCCAAAGTACCTTTTACAAAGGAGAACTCTTTATCATCTCACTATCCAGATTTCACAAACAGCAATTTGAATAGACCAAAAATCAGACTGTTTGCTAGTAAACGTTCAAAAAAATTAACTTACTTTCTTCAATAATACGTCTTCTGATGGGTTTTTTGAGCTGACCCTTGCCTTCCTCTGAAGTTCCTTCCTTCTGCTGTGAGCTGCTTTAGCCGATTTGGCTGCTTTGGACTTCTTGGTTTCGTGGAAGGTTGCAGCTTTATGCTGCAGATCATCCAAAAGTTTGGAGTTGGTTTCAGCTGGTTTCTTTGCCTTCTTCTGACAAATAAATACATTAAACTAGGTAGATGTACGCCAGACCACGTCTCGCGTAACAGGCTTCGCGATGTCTCACGAAACACTGTTACGCTGCGACGCGCCTGGCCTACATCTACCTAGGCCTGCGGCGCTGACACCC
>NW_026267374.1:173819-175439 GCF_000697945.3 Frankliniella occidentalis | reverse complement strand
GGGAGGGGGCGAGCGCGGGCTTGAGCATGAGCATTACGACGAGCGAGGGCGGCTCGTCGGGCATGCATGCGCTGTGCGGCGCTCAACCTGCTCGTCCGTACCGTACGGCGGCGCTGTCGCGTCAGAGCGCGCGCCATAACCTAAATTGTACTTACTAGCTATATGTACGCCAGACCACGTCTCGCGTAACAGGCTTCGCGATATCTCACGGAACACTGTTACGCTGCGACGCGCCTGGCGCACATATAGCTAGGCCTGCGGCGCTGACACTTGAGACGGGGTAATAGGAGTGTATATGCAATTTTTCGAAATGAAGTTTTTTTAACGATATAATCGGCCATTTGATCATTATCACGTCATATGTGTCAAGAAATGCCCCCTAGCACCTAAACGGTACGAGATAGAGCCAAACGGACGAAAGTTTCGTCCATTACGGCTTTACTTTGACGGTTTACCCTTTAGGAACCCATAAAAAAATATTTGATAAAAACACATTTTGCGACCTGTAGTTTTTGATTTTTAAAAAGCCAATTGAGCTAGAATGCTCACCTTCGAACTTTTTCTCGATAACTTGAGAAGGAATTGAGATAGCGATCTGGGATTTTCAGGGTCGTTTTGTGTCATAAAAAGACAGATCGAGTTCGAAGATGAGCATTCTACCTAAAATTGGCTGTTTAAAAAATCAAAAACTTCAGGTCGCAAAATGTATTTATATCAAATATTTTTAATGGGTTTCTCAGGGGTAACTCGTTAAAGTAGAGGCCTGCGGCAGAAAATTTCGTCCGTTTGGCTCTATCTTGTACCGTTTAGGTGCTAGGGAGCATTTCTTGACAAAAATGAGGTGAAAATGATCAAATGGTCGATTAAATCGTTAAAAAGACTTCGTTTCGAAAAGTTTTGTATACACTCCTATTCACTCGCCTCGGGTGTCAGCGCCGCAGGCCTAGCTATGTGTGCGCCAGGCGCGTCGCAGCGTAACAGTGTTTCGTGAGATATCGCGAAGCCTGTTACGCGAGACGTGGTCTGGCGTACGTATAGCTAGTTTTAAAGAAAAGTATTGTTGGCTGAGCGATTAGCAAAGCCTATTACTCCAGTGATGATCAAAAAGTTTCGCGTCTGTCTGTGAGTCTCTGTGTGTGTGTGTGTCTGTTTGTCTGTCGTCACGACAACTCGAGTACGAATTGAGCTAGCGACCTGGGTTTCTCAGGGTCGTTTTGTGTCATAAAAAGACAGATCGAGTTCGGAGATGAGCATTCTAGCTCAAAAATTGGATTTTTAAAACATCAAAAACAACAGGTCCAGAAACTGACGTTTTTAAAAAATATTTTTTAACAGTTTCTTAAGGGGTAAGTCATCAAAGTAGGGTAAGGGGCCCAGTAGTCGACAGTTTAAGAGCAAGGCTTTTCAAAATTGACTACAGCGGAGCGTGGGTGTACGGTAGCGTCAAGGAAAAATTTCGGGGGTGTAGTGGAAGGATCAAACTTTATGCCCCACAGGTCAAAAATGGAAATAAATACATTTTTGTACACAAAAATGTAAACCAAAAAACAATGTTCAATGGCCCAGTAGTCGACACCTTTGGCCCAGTAGTCGACACTGCCTGGCCCAGTAGTCGACACT
>NW_026267374.1:157202-164688 GCF_000697945.3 Frankliniella occidentalis | reverse complement strand
TTGCCTGGTAGCGGGGCCATTCGGAGGCTCCTGCTCATCTACGTCTTTAGCCTGAAACAAAAAAAAACGGCTTAAATGTTGTTTCTTTATGTTTTTGCTAAAACCAGTCCACTGACGAAGACTTTATCAGGTTAAGGAGTTGAACACTTTAACAGCAAAACAGTTTAACAGTTCGATTTTGCATGATATTTGATTGTACTGCCATATTTTTCACATTTCAATGAGTTTATATTCCAAATATATTCCATATTAACGCATGTAAATGTGACAAACGTGGTTATTTTTCTAAATATCATGCATAATGGAACAGTTAAACTCCTTCAACTTATAAAGCTGAAATACAGAAAGATTGCATTTAAAATAATAATGACCTGATTTACTGTGGAGTGGTATGTAGCCCCGCAGTTGGAGCTACTGCCCTTCACAGCTTTAGAGACATTAAAGACTGTGCGACCACAGATTTAGGCAGCCACATCACTCACATCTTCATAGTCCTTATCTTTACCAACTCCACAACCATCACAATTATCTTCGTCATTTACATTCGCCGAGTCAACTGCAGCCTGAATTGAATTATGCTCAAATTAAAAATTACATAAGGCAACGCCAATATGTGAACTTGTTAAGAAAAAGGGATTTGATTTGATTTGATTTGATTTATTGTCACTGAACTGTTTGTACCGTTATTAACAACAATGTCTGAATTTTAGACTATATTTTAGATATTCATTAACATTATAAAAAGCGCATTTTAACATTTCTTTTTTTAAGGTATTTTTAAATTTCTTAATAGGTAAATTTCGAATCTCTATTGGAAGAACATTGAAAAGTTTAGGTCCTACATAATGAACATCATTCTGACTTATAGTTAGGTGTACAAAATCATTATAAATTCTACAGTTTTCCCTAGTTGGATATTTGTGGACATCTTTGGATTTTTTGAATGAGTTTTCATGTTTTTTTACATGGTTCAACACTTGATATATGCAAACTGAGTATACAGTCATAATTTTATGCTCAATGAAATATGGTTTACAACTTGTTCTTTGATTTACAGTGAATACAGATCTTATAGCTTTTTTTTGAAGTTTAAATATTTCTTCCATTCCTGATGAGTTTCCCCACAACAATGTACCATATGATAGTTTTGAATGAAACATACCATAGTATGTGAGGAGAGCTGTTTGTTCATCAGTAAGGCACCTAATTCTTTTAATACCAAAAATTGATTTACAAAGATTTGGTTTTAATTCATGAAGATGAGCATCCCATTTAAGGTGTTGATCTAATATAATTCCTAAAAATTTTGCACTATTAACATAAAGATGTTCAAATGTTGAATTAGCATTTTTTTGAATTCTTTCATTTGTCCTAAACTGTACTATGTTGGTTTTGTCATCATTAAGAACAAGGTTGTTAAGGTAGCACCATTCTTTCATTTGATTAAAAGCTAAGCCTAGTAGATTTTCATGTTCTTCTATAGTGAGACTAGTTACTAGTACATTTGTATAATCAGCAAAGTTGACTAGTTTACCTGCCTTTAAGAATGATGACAGATCATTTATAAAAATGATAAACAATAATGGTCCTAAAATTGACCCCTGTGGGACTCCAAAAATAACATTACATAGTACTGACCTATACTTGGATATATTATTACCTTTGGTATGATTAATTTCAACAATATGTTTTCTATTACTAAGGTATGATTTAAACCACTCCAAAACTATACCTTTTATACCATAGTGTTCCATTTTATCAAACAAAATTTTATGATCAACTAAGTCAAAAGCTTTTGACATGTCAAATAGTAGGCCTGTTACATAGGTTCTACTCTCAAATGCTTTGTATATATCATGTATAAAATTTATTACTGCCTCTGAAGTGGTTTTGTCTTTGATGAAACCAAATTGAGCTTCAGATAGAATACGATGTTGGTACAAAAAATTTCTGACTTTTCTATCCATAACACATTCATAGATCTTAGCAAAAACAGAGATATTTGCTACTGGTCTATAGTTACCTAGTTCTTCCTTGTTTCCTTTTTTAACATTTTTTGACAACAGAGTCCATTACATCATCATGACCTGAACATTTTTTATTCTTAAGCTTAGAGATGGCAAATATTATATCATTTTCTGTAACTTGTGACAGATACATAGATAGATTAGAAGATTTACTAGGGTTCGTACCATTCCTTGCATTGTCTCCAATAAGTTTACTTGCTATTTCACTGTAATATACATTAAATTTGTCTGCTACCATAGTTGGATCAATGATTAATGGTTCATTCTTATCCGTTTTAATTTCAATGTTTGACATTTCTCTCTCCTGCTTACCCATGTTTTTGTTTATTATTCTCCATGTCGCTTTTGTAATGTTCTTAGCATTTACAATCTCAGATTTAACAGATAGACGTTTTGCATTTTCTATAACCTTTCTATATACTTTCCTGTATTTTATAAAATAGGTCTTTAAATTTGGGTCATTACTTCCTTTCACTTGTTTACATATAGTAGAAGTGGAGAGTCAGAGAGGATCGTAGTAGAGGAAGGATAAATAAGGTAGAGAAGAGCGGAAAGATGACAAAGACGGCAGGAAGCAGCAGAGGATAGAGACAGAGACAATGGCTGGATGGACAGCGAGGCACAGATAGGATAGGAGGGGGGCAGAGGCGCAGTTGACAGCATAGAGAAAAGATGCAAAAATTATGGGGATGAGCAGAGCGTGGAATACCTGAGCAGCAGGAGAAAAACTCAGGGATTCTTCCTTAAGTGGTGAAGAAGGGTGGTGCTGGTGATTCCCCTCGTCAGATTGGCAACGCCTACCGTTTTCTGAAAAAAGTCAACCTGCCAAAAATAAAAGTAAATTTAAAATCTTGTGGAATTTAAAAGCATCACTATTTTTAAGAAACACTGAAAACACACTTTTTAGATATATAAAATTTCTTCAAACCAATTTGAAGAAGGCAGTCACAGATTACAAAATATTTACCATCACATTTCCTAGGTCACTTGGGGGCGTAAACTTATCACTATCTGCAACCTGGAAATTCATGACATTAGTTAAGAAGTGCATCGTATTGGATTCCTCATGAAATAGAAAATACAACAGATGGATACATCCACTGATGATATCATCACCCTCGACATTCATGTGACATAGCTCTTCCTAAAACGTAGAAAATTAGGGATCACAGAAAAAAATTAGACAAGACGAGAGAGCACAGTGAAGAACTAACAATACTGAAATAAACTACCTGTCCCGTTCTCGCCTCAGCGAGAGACGAACAAAAACTCCGGAAGTAGTATGAGAAATTCGTCGGTCAGAAGTCGCGCGCTTACCGGTTTTTTGTTGTTTCGACCATTTCGCCAGTCGGGGTGGCAGAAAATCAAGTTTTCAGTGATTTTAACAAAGGACACCCAGAAAATAAGTTGGAAAGTTTATTTCAGAAGAAAATAATGCCTAAGTAGCGCATTAGTAACATTCGAGGTAAGTTTTTAGCGTCATAACCAACTCGTAAACCCAGTGTAAGGTACACCTAGCCTATCAAAAACACTTTCTCAGCCAAATAATATTTGTGTACTAGACTTAAAATGACCAACGGGTGTCAAATAACTAACAAATAATTTTTGCCTCCAAAAGTTTCATCATTTCTTGTGTCTCTTACATTATGTCACGGTTGTTCTTTTCTTTAGGATCACAGTTTGGCTAGATAGATGCATCATATCTTCCTCTAATGTAAGTTATTTATTTTTTTAGTTTTGTGCCCCTCTAATATTGATAAAAACTTGTTATGTATGAAACATGTACTCCATTGCTCATGTGTATCTTGTCTTCGCAGATGAAGTGGAACAATGTGGAGCCTCCTCGACAACCAGACGTTTGTCTCTACCCGCCTGTCACAAGCCATGATTGGGGAAGTATACCTCACATTCATTAGGAGGGTATTGCCAATTTTGGCAACACTTGTTTTATCAATGCCACAGTTCAGGTAAAAATATTATTCTTCACATTTGATTTGCATTGACTTCACTCTGTCAGACTGTGACGTTCATTACTCTTTCCAGATATTATTCCATTCCCCAAATTTTGTCCGCTGGCTTACAAGTTGTGATCACTTATCAAAATGCCATAGTACTTTGACATGCCTTTTGTGTCACTTGCTCAAAACTTACCGGCAGTATAAGTCCTGCAAAGATCCACACATCAGGCCAGCAGCATTTACTGCTCTCAATGTGCCCTCCAAGTTCGTCCGACTTCGTTTTCTGTGCGCATAGGTGTCGATTTGCGCAGTTGACGTACCAAAAGCAAGCAAACCTGGTTCAAAAGTACGCTTTCAGGTCGTCAAAAGTTCGCTTTTGGCGTGGGTATTCTAGCTGAAAAATTGGATTTAAAAAAAATCAAAAACAACAGGTCCCAAATATAACGTTTTTTTAAAAAATATTTTTGGCTGAGCGATTGGCGAAGCCCATAACTCCACTGACCGGAAAAGTTTCATTCTGTTTGTTTGTTTGTCTGTCTGTCTGTCCGCACGATAACTCGAGAGAGAATTGAGATAGCGACCTGGGAATTTCAGGGTCGTTTTGTATCATAAAAAGACAGATCGAGTTCGAAGATGAGTACTCAAGTTCAAAAATTGACTTTTTTAAAAATCAAAAACTACAGGTCGCAAAATGTATTTTTATCAAATATTTATTTTTTGGTTACTAAGGGGTAAACCGTCAAAGTAGAGCCCTATGGGCGAAAATTTCGTCAGTTTGGCTCTATCTTGTACCGTTTAGGTGATAGGGGGCATTTCTTGACAAAAATGAGGTGAAAATGATCTAATGGTTGATTAAATCGTTAAAAGGACTTCATTTCGAAAAAATTGTATGTACACTCCTATTACCCCGTCTCGCGTGTCAGTGCCGCAGGCCTAGCTATATGTGCGCCAGGCGCGTCGCAGCGTAACAGTGTTTCGTGAGATATCGCGAAGCCTGTTACGCGAGACGTGGTCTGGCGTACATATAGCTAGTTTTAAATGGTTTCCTAGGTGGTTACTCATCATAGTAGCGCCCTTCAAACAAAAATTTTGTCAGTTTTGCTGTAACTCAAACCGTTGGGGCGCTAAAGGGTATTTTTGACGAAAATAAGCGAAAAAATGTACAACCCTGCATGCTTAGTCGAGGTGACGGGCCGTTGACGGGCCGTAGGCCCGTATCTTTGTGTACATTTTTCCACTACCCGACTCGGGTGTCAGCGCCGCAGGCCAAGTTAGATGTATGCCAGGCGCGTCGCAGCGTAACAGTGTTTCGTGAGACTTTGCGAAGCCTGTCACGCGAGACTAGGTCTGGCGTACATCTACCTTGTCTAATTACTCCTCTCGAGCATTGCGCAACCATTCGAGGACGACATTAATGGCACCAGTATCAAAATCAAAATAGTACAACCCGCCCTGTAAAGAGAAATGAATTTGTTGGCTGACCGATAAGCGAAGCCTATTACTCCAGTGATGATCAAAAAGTTTCGCGTTGGTCTGTCTGTGTGCGTGTTTGTCTGTGCGCACGATAACTCGAAAACGCGTTGAGGTAGCGACCTGGCATTTTCAGGGTCGTTTTGTACATCATAAAAAGACAGATCGAGTTCGAAGAAGAGCATTTTAGCCCAAAAATTAGAGACGAGAGGTTGACGGGCCAAAGGCGCGTATTTTTGTGTATATTTTAGCGCTTCCCGACTCGGGTGTCAGCGCCACACGCCTAGGTAGATGCCAGGCCCTGTTAAAAAAATCTACAGTAACTCGTACAGGACGGCCAATTAATTTGAATATGGTCCTTACTGTATTTAATTTTACAGTCGGACTGATTTTAATTTTACAGTCCGACCTGTTACCACCTGTTACAGTCTGCACTGTATTATAGAATACGGTCATACTGTATTCAAATCTACAGTCTGACCTGTTTCTTTCTGGACTTTAAAATGAAAGACTAGTCGGACTGTAATGCTAGACCTAGTGGGTGGGAATGTCAAATGTGTTTTTAGCCCGCCCTTCTGCATTTAAAAAAGCATTAAAGCGGGCTTATGCAACCGCTCTCGTGTCCGTCTGTCTGTGTCGTCCGTGTAAGAGGAAGGAGATGAGCTAGAGGTCTGCAAATTTCAGGGTATCTTAGGGGTCACTCCTGGACAACGAAACGCCTGTTGCAAATCCTGGCAACCATCTCTTAGAGGTTGAAAGGGGGTAACCAAGAAATCGGGGTTGGTCCAAACAGTAGAAAATCAGATTTTTAGACGATCCAGTCTATAACAGCAGGTGTGGCGCCCGGGGGAGCGGTGCATTATGCTTCGTCCCAACTTCCCCTCGCCCGCCAACAATCACTACTGTGCGCTAGGCCACGCCCCATCCAGGCGCTCCCAGCCTCACAAACAATATCCACTCATCACTCCTCCAAGCCTTGCCTGAAGGCTGAAGGTGGCCCGTGGCCCAGGCTAGGGCGCAGGGCCGCCGAGGCCTCGACTCCAACGACGTGCAGCTCTGTTTGCTCGGTCTAGCGCTCGTCCACGGCGAGGGCGATCACGTCATAGCTCACCCGCCCAACAGCTGCCTGGTCTCGCTAGGGAACTCATAAGAAGTGTTAGTCCCCGATTTTGTTCCCACTTGTGGGTTTTGTAGGGTCAGTGTCAGCAAAGACGGACGACAACGCACAAGGTCGTGAATCTCAGAACAAAGAGTCGTAACTACTCTAGTTTTTGAAATCAATAACGTATTTAATTAGTAGTGGTAATTTTGTATTAGATTTTCTTTTATTTGGATCGTCTATTTGTTAACACGCAGTGTTATCGTTTTTTCCACATTGATAACAAATTTAAGAGACAGCACGATTTATAATTTATGTCCGCGTCGCTTAAAGTTCGAAACTGTGGTGGCAAATGTGGTATTTTGAAATGTCAAAAACTCATTTCTCTGGGCGTAATTCAACGAAAACTGATTACCACTATAAATGTGCCGTGCGGGCCATGCTTTCCTAAGTAATCACCACTCGAAATTCATTCTCTTTATATTGTTTCTGATTAGGTTCACTTTGGACTTAAAATTGTTTTGGCGCTGGTGAAGGCGTTGTGCGCATGCGCGAACTTGTAATGCACATGAATACAAGAAATTGGATTTATTCAGTGTGTTTGTACGATGTCAACAATTTTAATTATCGTAAGGAATCATTTTGAGTTTGTTTGGAACGTGGGGAAGTCGCTGTTTTCCGTAAAATGACAAATGAAATTTGAGATTATGTTGGCCTTTCTCAAAAAAATCAACTCACGAGGTTTCAAGGGGGTCTTCCCCGATAGGAAGCCTTTCAAAGTTCTTTAATCTATTCGGGAAGGTAGTCTGACCGAGACCATCTGTATACTAGGTAGATGTACGCCAGACCACGTCTCGCGTAACAGGCTTCGCGATATCTCACGAAACACTGTTACGCTGCGACGCGCCTGGCATACATCTTCCTAGGCCTGC
>NW_026267374.1:142843-153857 GCF_000697945.3 Frankliniella occidentalis | reverse complement strand
GCCTTTTCCGTTTGTATGCATCGAAAACGGGCAAGTTAATATGGTTTTGAGATCCGCTTGGTGTTTCCTATGAAGATAACTAAGTGTGACATAGAAATTCCTTCAGTGTGATTCAGTATCACCGTAAAGTAGCAATTTTACCAAAACTTCAGAATGCCCAAAGTACTGTTTTTGACGTTTAAAAGTACCGTAAGGCTGTATTTATGCTCAGAAAAGTGCTTGCGTATCCCTCAAATGGTAACAGAACACGACACGTTAAACATAAAGGCCGAAACCCCATTTATTTCGGCAAAAAACAAAGCAAAACGAGACCAAATGCAGAAAGACTGTATTTGTAGTGTGGGTTGCCTATCGCCCCTTAGGGGGTTTCTGCATAGGAGCTCGGTGACCAGACCCTGTTTCCAGGTGTTTCATCCCCCCTGGAACCTGCAATTTTTGAGATACAGACATTTCATGAAAATCAAAGTTGTAGAGAATTAAAAGGCCTCTAACGTTTGTAAAAGGCAATTACCACATTTTTGGGCTGGCTTACGCACAATATGCCGAAAAAGAATTCTTGAACATTGAAATTATAGAAAAATGTTAGTATTTGTTCTTTAGAGGCTAAAGTTTCGCTCCAAGCACTATGTACCCCTTAATATTACTTAAAGAAGAGATCATTCTGCATTGAATGGCGCAAACCGCATTGCTGTATCTCAAACACAAGTTGAGATATACCAATTTGTTCAAAAGTCGAAATTTTGAACTTTGAACACGATTTGAGCCGATCGGCACGGTGGGATTTTGTGGGACTTTTGGCTAGGCACTCCTTAGACATGCCTAAAACGATCCCTAAAGTTTGGTACTGTTCGGAATTTTGTCTAGGTCAAAACACAATTTGACTGTACTAGAAAGCCTGGTGACTGGCACCTCATCAACGCCATGCTTGTCCATGAGCATAAGGCGTAGGCGAGGTCCCAGCAAGCCAAGGTGTGCCCTGAGCGTAGTGGCACAAGCTATATTCCCCGATTATTATTTTTTTTAATATGAGTCCCGTTCTGTGCGTCCCATCCTAAGCTTACCTTTGGCTCTCTGCACGTATTCTAGCGCACTCTCGTAGTGGGCTAGCTCGGCTGCGAGGTCCTCCTGCTTTATTTTTACACCTCTTATTTTCTCCTAAGGGTTCAAACATGCTACTACATCAGCTAATCTAAAAAAGAACGACAGTAGAAAAAGCCTAAACAAAAGAAACTTACTTTCAAAAATTCGACAGTCGCATGTTCCCCCATGAGAGGCATGGTTTACACGCGCAGAGGTAACAAAGCGGAGTAGCTGCATTGTTCATTGTTGTTAGACATGCCCCTAAATTCTGCCAATCTGACGAGGCAAAAAAAAAAGTTCCGTCAAGGCACGGATCGTGGAAGCAGATGATACGTAATGCAATAGGGTATTTCAATCGAGCGCTGGGGCGGAAGTAAGAAGAACAAAAACGGAAGGTGGAAGGCGCCCGGGCCGGCCCCCTCCCCGCCCGGCAGCAGCGGCTGGCTCCCCCACTCCGCCCGCGCGCTCGGCTCGCTCGGCTCTCGGCTCTCGGCTTCGGCTCTTTCCCCGCCGCGTTCGGCTCGGCTCGGCTCGGCTAGCAATCCGCTCCGCCCACTCGGCTCCGCTCACTCGCGCTCGCGTCGTTTCGTTTCTCTGTGATGCCTAGGTAAAAACACTTTGATTGGACGCCAAACCTACTGTGACAGTACCTGCAACGATTTATTTTGAAGAAATCTCGTAGGTGGGGCAACATAAATGTAGTTAAAGTTAATGCAGACATGCGATTCGAGTCGAAAAATGCGAAGTACGAGAGTTCACCTAAGCACATGTCTGCATGTCACATACACTTATCAGAGTTTCTTCCATTCCCTTACATTTGTGATTTAGCAAGTAAATTTTCAAAGGTAAATTTCCTCCTAAATTCTTATTTTTCAGTTATTTCACCATAGCATTGCCCACATTTAGTTTTGCGGTATTTGTATCTGCTTGGTCTTGTGTGTTTAGTTTCATTCATCAATGCTGCCATGGTGAGTGTTTCCCTACATCATATTTAAAATTATCTTATGCAAAATGTGATTTTAAAAGTAAAGATGGCAAGGCTGTTAAATATCTTTTTCTCTTTACCAGGCGGAAGCCGCTGTCAATGTCTCACATTGTGATGGAGGGCTGATCGGGAAAGCCGTCCATGTCAGTGCTGCACTTCAAGTAAGATAACTCCACCCTCTACTTTTAATCATTTTTAAAACATGCTTTTATTTACATTTTGTTCATAACTTTAAATATTGGCCACTATCTTTAGGATTGGTCTAACAATGAACTGCCATCACCGCAGTTTACTTTCTACACCAGGAAAGTAACTTCAAAGTGGGGAGGAGTTGTGAAACATTTCCATTCAGGGCTCTTAAATCTGGGAAACACATGCTACCTCAATGCATCATTACAGGTAAATACTTTGACAGCATATTTCCTCCTATTTGTTTAGCTTTATTACTATGTACATTTTATTAACTTCTCTTGCAGGATTTATTCCACATTCCTGGATTCCTCGACTTCTTGAAGGGAGATGTTCTGCACAGGAAAAGTTGCTATGCTCCGCTGACTTGTGTGACGTGCAGCCTCTTTTGTAGTCTCAGTAGCATGGAGAGTGAGGCTATTCATAAACCAGTTCGCCTGGTGAACCTCATAGGAAGTATGTTCTCAATCAATACTAATGTTGAATGTCATATGTGTATTTGTGTTCGCAAAGTCTTGTTTCATGTCTCTCACTTTTTGAAACATTATTGCGCATTTGTAATTCTATCTAAAAAAAATTTCAGGTATTAGTAAGCAGCATCTCCGTCCTGGCAAGGAGGAGGATGCTCATGAATTTATAGTCATGCTTCTTGATGTTATAGACAGAGAATTTCTCAATAGATTTGGTTATGAATATGAACGGTAAGGTTTTTTTAATGTTTTGAGAGAGTGACAATAGGTATAATATAATTTTGTCAACGGGTACTTACTTTATCTCCTATTGTAGGCTTAAGGACTTCTGCTCAATTCAGACTTCTGTTGGTGGAGAGATATTTGGAGGGTGGTTGCAGAACTTGTGTATGTGGAACTACATCTTATATCTGTTGCTTGTGCAGTGCTTTCAGTTTGTTGTCATCTGTTCTGTTGTAGGATAATTTAATTAAATCTGTCTTCTTTTTATGACTGCAGGTACATGTGTAAGTTGTAATATGTGTTCCACTACTTACTGCCCATTTTCTCAAATATTTATTTCTTGTGAAAGTGGAAGCATCCAGAATGGAGTTGCTGCGTATATTCAGAACACAGAAGAAGTTGAGTTCAAGTGCAGTAGAGGGCATAAAGGCATTGCCAAAAAGAGCTGTACAATTTATCGCTACCCTCAAGTGTTGAAGATTGTTGTAAACAGGTAAGGTGCAGAAACACAATAACTCCACATATTATCTGTAGCCAGTAGGAGAGACAATATGCTTTGTTTTATGTTTGATTTAGATTTGACTTTAATAACTACAAACTAAGGAACCCTGTGAGCGTGGACCAATACTTGAAAGTTGGCACAGCTCGTTATTCATTCCTTAGTGGAGTCATCCACTCCGATGTTGAAGGCGAAAATCGACACTACACATGTGTCTCAAGGTGTCCTAGTGGAAATTACACTTTATTTAATGATGCATCTGTAAGCCTTCCCATTTATTTTATTTTGTGAGAAAAGACTTCTTTTGTTATTTTTTTAAAGCAACCCGTACTTGTGTTTTGTGTTGTACTTTCTTTCAATTCTGTGTGCAGGTAACTCAGAATTACTCGGGAATGTGTTCAGATTTTGTAAGATCTGGTATTTACATCACATTTTATCAGCTTACTTCTCAGGTAATAAGATATCTAACTAATCAATGGGGTATTCTGAAGTAAATGAAAGTCATAGTGTATTCAGCTAACTGCAGCACTTTTAACTTAACAGGCCAAGACCAGGAATAGGACCCTGCTCAAAACTCCTTCTAAAAGAAGCCCTGCAAAGAAGAAACTTTTCATTGGCAAGTCTACAGTTTCACCTCAATCAAACTCAAGGAGAAACCCATTCGAGAAGACCATGTTTGGTCATACAAAAAGTTTCTCACCTAAGAGAAAAACATTGCCTAAACTCGCAAGGAGTATAAATTCATCACTATCACAAGTGGGTATCTTTTGGTGACATATAGCAGAGAGCTTTTCCTGAAACTGTACTGACTTAATATATATTTCAATGACAGCAGCTCCAAAAGAATTTATCTATTGACTCATTAAGTACCAATGAGAGTGGACAACCTCAGCAGCATAGCAGCAAAGTATGCAAGGAGCAACGTATACCCTTCAGATTTGACATCTTTTGCAATTTTCAGAATGTGCTTTTTATATTACTTTCCTATTGTAGGACATAGGCAAATCAGCAGGAATTGTTAGCCAATCATCAGCAGTCAGGAGAAGTCTGCTGTCACAACTCACTGCTGTTGGTTTGCCAAACTCCCAAGAGAGTTTAGTAACTGAAATTGACCAGGAATCACAGGTGGTAAGAATGGTTACATAATTACATTAATTTTCAGGATCTCAATCAATAGCTCAACTCAACATATACATGAGTAAAATACTCGAACTTTATCTATTTTAAACTTTTAAATAAAGGATTCTGAGGAAACTATGACAGCAATTGTGAGTCCTGTCACTTTGAAGCTAGGGCGGACCACTCTTGTTGACTCATTTACATCTTCACAAACCAGTAATTCCATAACATCAGACTGCGTGAGTAGCTTAAGTATTTTCTTTCTTTTCTATTTCTATTCAGATTTTTAATCTGAAAATTTACTTACAAGTATAAGTGGAATTTTCCAAATTTATTTCCCATTTTTTTCCCTACTATTAAGGATTCTGAGCAGACCATGACAGCAATTGTAAGTCCTGTTACTCTGAAGGTGGTCCGGACTTCTCTTGCTGATTCAGTTATTTCACAGACCAGTGATTCAAGAATATCAAATTGCGTAAGTAGCTTAAGTATTTTCTTCCCTTTCTATCTTTATTCAGATTTTTAATAAAAAGATTTACTTACGAGTGTAAATTTCCCAATTTATTTATCTCTTTTCTTTTTCCCTACTATTCAGGATTCTGAGGAAACCATGACAGCAATTGTAAGTCCTGTTACTCTGAAGGTGGTCCAGACTACTCTTGCTGATTCAGTTTCTTCACAGACCAGTGATTCAAGAATTTCAAATTGCGTGAGTAGCTTGAGTATTTTCTTTCTTTGCCATTTTCATTCAGACTGTCAATTTTGTGATTTACTCAACATGGATAAGTTTAATTCAATTCTGATTTTCAAAAAAATTCCATGAAAGGATTCTGAGGAAACAGTGACAGCTGTTGTCAGTCCTGTGACACTAAAGCTAGGCGGGACCACTACAGCTGATTCTGGGGTAATTGTTTTAAATCCTGATCCTGCCCAATCCGACAAGGTGATAACTTCTTCCACATTTAGCAATTACATGTTTTTTTGTAATCTGTGTATCTCATCGCTTTAATGTCACTTTCCAGACATACCATTTCTCTGTAGAAATGTGGGATCTCCAATCCAACTGTTTTGTTCCTAATTTTTCAGGTTTGTGATGCCCAAGATATGGTGTTCTACTTTGAAGAACTGTGTGACAGTAATGAAAACCTGGATTGTGGCATTGACGAAGATTTGTTCTTTGACAAATCTGATGTAGTTGAAACTGTAGGGTGTTCTTCTTTTCATCTAATTTGTAAACAATACCCTGCAACATAAGCTATTGTAATGTTAATCTTATTTAAATAATGAATTCCAGGACAACTTCAGAGCGTTTCAACCAGTGTTCTTGACTCCTGCCGATGTGCCACAGTCTAATTTACCATTTGCAGATGTTCAAAGGAATCATGTCAAAGAACTAAAGCGGTGGCTCCAAATGAGAAATATCCCCTCAGGAGGAAAGAAAGACGAGTTAGTTGCAAGGTTAATAAATCATACCGTTTCTTGGATCTACACATCATTTGAAATTCTCTACTCCTGAGGTTTTCTTGTTTTTCACAGGGTAGAGGCTGCTATGGACCTGGGAATAGACAAGGTTTTGGACCCCAAATTTGATGCGGGCAAGTGGTACGATGAGAAGAGAATGGCATTAATGTCATCTCAGGTGGGAAGCATAAGTAGTGGTGGGAGTGCCATTTACACATTATGAAAAGTTTGTACATGTTTTAATATATTCCTATAACTCAGCCATTATTTAACCACAGGATGCTTCACTTCTGAATGGAAATGTTATGTTTCCTGACCTTGGCTGGGAGACCTTCCCAAGCCGAGATATTCCCCAAAATTTCTCTTTTGAAAGTGTATACTTTTATCTAGTGGAGACAATGCCTGCACCTGATGATCTGAATGTCAACCCGGAAGATTCACAAGATGAAGTATATTCAGGAGATGAAGAGGTAGAGGAGGATGAAAGGACAGTTGTTACTGGTGATCCCTTTGAACAGCTTCACAATGAAGCAGTCCAATCCAGCAAAAAAATTAGAAGAGGTTTACAATTTTTAAAAAGTAAATTTGTACGAAATGGCAAAGATCTCGTATCAGGACGTTTTCATTCATATAAGGCCGAAGTGAGAGCCTCAATGGAGAAGAAAGCGTACTGTGTCAAAGTATGTATCTCCCAAATTTCTGGAAATGTCATCAAAGCCATTTGTAACTGTAAAGTCAGAGCTTTGGGGCGGTGCAGCCATATCAGTGCAGTACTCTTGTTCATCGTCCAGCATAAATCACTGAACGGATGTCAAGGTAAAGGAAAATGTTCCTTAAATTAACAATTTATAAAATTTTATCTTTTTATTAATAATTTAGGAGGGCAGGTTTTTGTTTCCAATTATAAAATAACAGCGTAATGCTCAGCAAGTCATCAAAATGTGTTGAAGTGAAGGGAGTAATTAACATAAACAGGTATACTTTTACATATTGTTGTTGATAAGTCTTCTCAGTTTGGTGAGTCCGTAAATCTGCTATTGTTTTGTTTTTTTTTCTGCTCGCATATGCACCCTTGCATTTATAACCATATTCTCTTGTCAACATTTGTCTCTCCACTATGATGTTTTTGTCTGGAAAATGGTGTATCTGCTTGTGTATGGCTCCTGATTGTTGTGGGCATTCCTTCCCCCACATTTATCCCTATTGCACACTAAAAAATTGTCTTCCTCAATTGCCCATGCCTCCCTCATCTTTAAAAATTTGGTTTTCTTTATGTTTTGGGTGTTGTGGGCATCCCTTTGGCCACATTTATCCCTATTGCACACTAAAAAATTGTCTTCCTCATTTGCCCATGCCTCCCTCATCTTTAAAAATTTGGTTTTCTTTATGTTTTGGGTGTTGTGGGCATCCCTTTGGCCACATTTATCCATATTGCACACTAAAAAATTGTCTTCCTCATTTGCCCATGCCTCCCTCATCTTTCAAAATTTGGTTTCCTTTTATGTTTTGGCCCCACAATGAATTTACTGTTTTACTATTAATGATGGGTCCGCTGTTGTCTGAATAACCACAGAATTTCAAACGGAGGTTGAAACAAAGAGGTATTGCTACAATACTATATGGTAAGGGGATATGGTTTCAGAAAATGTGTACAAATGGAATGATATAAAAACCTTCACCCTCCTACTAGAACTGGCATCGAGATTATCTGTTCAGAGAAGCCGCTGCTGGAACACTCCACAATAATATTTCATGTAGAATGTTGTTACTTTCATCCTGATCTGTTTTCTGCATTTGCTTTTAATTTTTGGAAAGTTGGATTTTGGGGCTTTTAATTTATACTTTATGGTACCTGCATTGTCTAGCATGATTTATTCTTTGCAATAAACTTAACAAATGCATGTGGAATGCTTGGCACAAACTCAATTTACATTTCAGGAACTTAGTTGAAGCATGACTAGTGTACAAGCATGACTAGTACTACTATAAATCCTTAAAATAACTAAACGGAAAATGTATTATAAAAATAAAAATTTGAGAATGCATGAAAGTAATTGCTGGAAATTTATGGTGAGTTGTACAAATTTCAATCAGGTTACATAAGTAACTTTATAATATGAATGACCTCTAAATGCATGAAATGTAACATAACATATTTGGATAGATCTTAACTTGCTTATTAACAATTTGTCAGTGTCTACATGAGACTTAGAAAATATTAATGATGTATGCATATTTTCTAACAATAAATGAATATTTAATTGTAGACTGGGTGCTGTAGTTGCTTTTACCTCTGGTCCAATCATTAAACACAAACAATTTCTTTCTATTTCACATGGTAGTTTTTTTTATTTTTTCCCCCTATTCTGACACGATTGAAATTCCTGAGAAAAGCTGCAATGTACACCATATCAGAAATGGTTCCTATCATGTTGATGGGAATTGTGCCCTGCAGAATTCTCCAGTCTTTGATATCAGCAACTGCATGTTCTACATAAATACGAGCTGCAGCTACGGCTTTTGTCATTATCTCTTCCTCAGCAGTCAAAGTTTCCCTTTCACCTAATGATGGGGGCTTGTAAAAATAACATCCCTTCTCTAATAGCTCAGATGTGAGATCATAGCCTCGATCTGTCATGACACCATCTCCTTTGTCAAGCATTTCCAATAGGTTACTTTTCAAAATTGTTTCCTTGTCAGAAATACAGCCTTCATAAGCATCACTACAAAAAATGGTCGCCCCATTGCAAGAAATTCCAATTGCAACCAGTAACACATTGTTACTTTTGTAGGCGGAATAGGTGTTTCCCTGCTGCTCAAAATTTGATGGGGTTTGAATATAAAACGATGCTCCATCCAAAATGACACGAAGATTTTTGAATGGTTTCATTACTTCTGGCTTCCCAAAAGCTTCTTGTTGAGCAACTGAGGGAAACATTTCTTTTTCCATAGATTTCAGCGTAAGATAAACTGTTCTTGTCATCACATACAAAAGTTCAGAAACATATCCAATACCAATGCCAAACAATTCACATAATTCTTCTTCGGGGAGACCTCTTCTCATGCGTAACAGAAACATGAACAATCTGTCTCTGGCTGACATCCTTGTTTCATTGAGAGTAGCAGGTTCGTTTTGTGCATAATGGAGCTTCAACTTCCTTATGCCTTCTTCACCACCAATTAAGTTATAAAGGATTTCAAAGTCTTCCAGAGATAATCCTGTCCAAAATTTAAATTTTTTATTGGACTTACATTTCTCAAAGGATATTAATGACTTTTTCCCTTTACTCTCCCTTTCTTTGTCATTTCCCTTCTCAGTTAAAGTCTGCACTACTGCATCAACCTGGGAGACACAATATTCATTAATGTAGACTTTGCAAATTAACACAAAACAATTTGCTGATCAAAACCTTCATTATTTACCTGAACAACAGTTGTTTGGGTTCCAACACTTCGACATTTAGGCAGAGTAGTGGATTCCTCCGAAAGTTCATCTGAATAATTTGAAGGATATCCAACAATCTGCAAAGTAATTTAACTGATTAAGAAACATTTAAACAAGGGTTCAAAGATATACATGTCTATCAAAGCTGTTTGAAAGGTACAGTCAGATTATAACTCTATTACATAACACAATAGGGACAAACATAGGGATTAATTTAACAACTTATTAAGGCGGGTAGGATGTCAACTTTTAATAATGGAGAAATCGCACTAATTATGAAATGCCTTTTTCCCTACAGCCATCACTTGCACTTCCAAACCATGTGTTTGGAACCGCGGGTCCCTCCGGAACAACCCTCAGGTGGCCCATAAACGGCAGTACGACTCCTTCAAAATCAATGTGAAAAGAAGATCTGGATTCGACCCAAGACCTGAGGTGGTCCTGGCGCAGCAGCCACAGGACCTAATGCGTTATTTGATTTCAGCTCTTACATATAGAGAAGATGACGATGCGTGCGGTTTCCAATCCATCATGAGTTTGCAATACAGTGATTATGATATTTCAGAGGAAGACTTGCAACTAATACAAGTGCTTAGAAAACAATTCCTCGACTCCCTGAAAACAATCATCATTCAGCACAGCCCCGGGGAAAAACTGAAGGACAAGAGAAAGTATATTGGACCTGTGCATGTGGCTGGTTCTGAAGAGCAAACGAAAAGTGATATGTGGAAACGCCTCAGAAATGTCTGTGCAACAGGGTCAAAATGCCGAACAATTGCTGGCTTCTGCACAGATTCACATAGGAAGCGCTTCCTGAAACGTCACATGTGGGGGATAGATTGCGTCAAAACAAAAGCAATGAAGTACGGATCTAAGTATGAAAACACCGCAAGAGAGGCTTACAAAGTCAAGCACTCGCTTCCTATTACTAAAATAGACAACAAAGGAATAAACCTCCACACCGCACACATTGGCTTATCCTGTAGTCACGATGGACTCGTTACTTTTGCAAGTGGGGAGACCAGAATTTTAGAAATAAAATGCCCCTACAGCTTAAGATATTACGATCCAAATGATTTTGATAAAGTATTATCTAAAAAACAGTTGTCTTCATTTTTCCTCAAGAGAAATCAGTCAGGTTCAATTTACCTGAGGGACAATTGTGAATATTACGACCAGGTTTAGATGGAAATGGCTCTGACTGAGGTAATGAAATGTGATTTTGTTGTGTGGACAGCTAAAGACACACTTATTATTCCTGTTGAATTTGACCACACAAGATGGTCTGAGTTAAGTGCTAAATTGACAGCATTTCATAGAGAGTACATGGCAGGGGAATATCTATTGAAGCGAATACCCCGAGGTCTCTCTCCACTCCATTTACCTTACTGTTCATAGAAGAGCCTGCTGCAGATTGTCGCCTCCCTTTTTGTACCCGAGGTACCCCTTGCTGAGCTGCTGTGACTGGTGATACCTGCAACTGTAATTTGTGATATTTAAATCTAAGTATCATACTTATTTTTGTTCTTAAATGTTCTTTTAAC
>NW_026267374.1:140428-142793 GCF_000697945.3 Frankliniella occidentalis | reverse complement strand
CGAAACACTGTTACGCTGCGACGCGCCTGGCATACATCTACCTAGGCCTGCGGCGCTGACACCCGAGTCGGGCAAAAGAAAGAGTCGTAAATGGGCCTTCGGCCCCAAAAGTCACAATTATTGATCCCCAGGGTTTTATTTTGACGAGTTGACCCTTCATAGACCATGAAATATTTGAGAAAAACATTGAAATGGTTTGGGGTCATTTCCGTGTGGAAAACAGTGTCTGGCGCCTCGACGGTTAGAGATAGAGCTAAACGGACGAAATTTTCGCCCAAAGGGCTCTACTTCGATGAGGTACCCCTTAGGAAACATTTAGAAAAATATTTTTAAAAAACGTCATTTTGGGGACCTGTGGTTTTTGATTTTTTAAAAATCCAATTTTTGAGCTAGAATGCTCTACTTTGAACTTGGTCTGTCTTTTTATGATACAAAACATGACCTTTTTGTAGTAAAGGGTGGAAGACGACGGGAGGGCGCAGGAGGGGGTGGCAAAGGATGTCTTCTCGGACAGCGCTGGAAACTCGGCTCGGCCTCGACAAAAACGTGCACTTTGTGCAAGTGCTCCCCGTGCAGTTGGCCGCACTGTAGCAACTTGAAGTGCCTGCTCAGTCAGCTCGGACGCACCACCCAGCACCTGGTTCCCACATCAATGTCAGTTAGACGCTACGGCTTAGACAGATAGATAGATAGATAAAACGCTGAGCGAAACAGAACCAAAGCAGGTCCAGTCAGGGTATTAAGGTCGCCAGCACGGGGTCTCGTTAGCACCTAGAAGAGAGTGTGCATGGAAAAGTGACTGGGACCCTGTGTAGTCAGCGTACAGCGCGTGCTACGCGGAGGCCCACGGCCCCCGTCGGCGCGCGACAGACGGGGGCCGTAACCCACCGTACGCCTCGGCCGAGGAGGTTTTTGCGCCGTTGAAAATGGCAGCCTGGGGCCTGACGGTGGCCGCACTGGACTCCACCTGGTGCAGCCCGCTTCCACCAGGGAATGCTCTGGCGTCGGCGCTAGCACTGTCACCACTGGTGTCGGCCTGCTTGCGACCCCTGAAAAACATCCCACTATTTAACCTGCTGTGAAAGAAAATTCCTGCACTGTAAAAAAACGGGCGTAATTTTATCGATCAAGTAGTGGGTAAATTTCACCCCGTGGCCTTGAAAACTACGTTGCCAATCAATGGACTGGGAAATCTTTACTCTCCACCCGCTCGGTAAAGTTATTTGCACAATAACTGTTAAAATTTACGTATGTTCAGAGAAAATTACTTTTTGAACTTTTTTTGGTAGTTTACATATCCACATGGCAATTTACATATCCACATGGTAAATTTACATTTCATATGATGTCGAAAATTGCTGGGTGCTTCGGGAGATGCCAGTTACACATCCAAATGGTAATTTTAGCAAGCACTGGATTGGTGTTTACATGCCATAGGATTCCTGACCCGCGGCAGACTATCGAATGCAAGAGCGAGTCGTGGGTCTTAGATGAAAGTCCGTGTCGCCCACCTGGTCACCGTTGAAAGCAAAGACAATCTATAGATGTAAGCAGACCTCGTTCCTTTGAGAAGACATCATCTATCGGCGCGTCCCCTCCCAGAGGTAGCCGATGGGTGAGGGGTAGCGTGCGCGCTCCCGAGCTCGGAGGATACGGGTTCTACTCCCATAAGGTCCAACAGATATTTCGGTATATCGGCAAGCACCAGCCGCTCCTGGCAGTTGAGAGGGGAACGCCAACAGGTTGGGAACCTGCATATCGTCATTTTTTCTTCTTACTAACTGATCTACTTTTGCCCGTGCAAATTTACCATGTGGATAGGGACATGCGGTCTTACCTATCCACAATTAAAATTACCACTTGGATACGCAAACGTCTAGAATTTATACAAATGGAAGATTACCATGTGGATACGCAAAATCTTTTCCCCTATCCATGTGCATGGAAATTTCCCATGCTATGGATAGCGAAATTAGTCAGTAATTGGACCGGGAAATTTACTCATTGCGGCCAGGGAAAGGGGCGTTTACTCATCCACCTGCGCAATTTTGCCCTGAAAATTTCTTACAGTGTGGGAAATCTGAGCGAATTAGTGCCTTGTGCGGGCCTAGTGCATGCATAGCGTAAAGCCCGCGCGCCCGGGAGATGAGTGAACTTTAGATAAAGGCGGGCAGGACCTGGGCATCGCAAGATAACCTCCGGATGGCAGACGGCACCTGCGTGTTCTAGGACTACCGTTTGGTGGCCCAAGTGGGACGCCCAGGAAGCGCCCAGGCTGAATAGTACAGTCAAATTGTGCAAAAACACCCCCTTACCTAGACAAAATTCCGAACAGTACCAAACTTTGGGGATCGTTTTAGGCATG
>NW_026267374.1:137041-139481 GCF_000697945.3 Frankliniella occidentalis | reverse complement strand
CCCCCATCTTCCCCCCGGGTGCGAGTTGCTGACGGTCTTGTTGACGGCAGGGCCCTAGCGGCCGGCGGCACCACGCCGTGCTCGAAGAGTTGTGCGCACAGCCTCGAAGTGGAGTGTGTCGCATCTACCAAAATCAGACAATTAAGGCAACAAATGCAAAAGTGGGGTCACACTGAGAAAATTACTACTTCACTGAGCGTAAGCGCTGCCATCACGCCATCGCTGCCGTAAAAAACACACGCGCGCTTGCTCGCATCTACGCACACACACATGCACGAGGCCGGGGAGAAACTTACTAGGCCAGGCAAGATAGGCCAGTTAGTTCTCATGGTGAGACCAAAAAGGCCTCAGTTTAAGGCCACTTAGTACCCTCCGCCCCCCCCCCCCCTTCTCTCTCTCTCTGTCTCTCTCTCTCTCTCTCTCGCTCTCTCTCTCTCTGGGGGGGGGGGGGGGGGGGGGCAGAGCGTGTTGGTCCTGGAGGAGGAAAAGACCTTGGACAAGAACTGGTCCCCAGTCCGGGCCCGGCCGGGAGAGGCGGAGAGCGAACTGACACCCTAGCAGGAGAATATTGAGGGCAGAATGGTGAGGAGGGACTCAGGCGCCCGACCTTGCCCTCGAGCGTGGTGACCACCGTCAGTCCGGGCCGGGCCAGGCCGGGTCATGGTCAAGACGTGGTCAACGGGGAGCCGGGAGAGACCCGTCCAGCTAGTCCCCGCACGGGACCGGCAGGATGGCCCGGGGGTTAGTGCAGCTGTCGATGAGCTCTTTAGCTTCAGTGTCGGCCCAGCGCCCCTCGTTGGCCTAAACGGGACGACGTTCCTGACTAACGCGCATCCCGGCTACATGCCCATACCCGCGGCGAGATTGCCAGAACAACCCGACTTGTGCACTAACCCTCCAGTATGGCGGATTCGGTGGTGCGCGTCGCGTCGCACTCACAGCTTACCCACTCAACTACACCATGGCTAAGCACAAGTGTCTTTGAGGGGAATGAAGAACTTTAAAGTTGAACACCTCTATACACAAAAAGTAAATTTCTATTTTATATTTAATTGCCCGGCTCAATTTTAGCACATCCACTGTTAAGACCTAACTCTAAAGCCACAGTGATTTTTCTTGTGAATTTATTAAAATACATTTTCAAAAACAAATCTTGTTTGATTGTATTGAGGAAGAAGACATTATTGGTAAGAGAAAAAAAAATAAGCCAACAAAGTGTAGCACATAGCAAAATTATTATTATGAACAGAGGTTTCTCAATGAATCAACGAAGCATGAACGAAGCAAAGAGACTTTTCTTTACAGTTGGGGAAATAACTTCCGTTCCACATCACATCCTCATTCTGCAATTACATTTAAAATGATAAAATATCAGACTGATTGGATTTGGTAAATTTTAAGTCGATACTACTCTAAATCAATTTTAAATTATGAGTCTCGTGATCACAGCACATTACACTTTGAAGCTATTTAACAGAATTTTATCAACATGAAATTTTTGTTGTAAAGCACAAAAGAAACATCAATAATAATCCTCGCTAAGCCTCATGAAATAACAAAATGTATTTGCCTTGCATTCTAAAAATAAATAAAGAGCTGGCAAAATAAATGCACATGCCCACACTAAATTTTGCTCCTTTGTCCAATCAGTTTTCATAGGTCAAGATTTCACAATAGAGGTGTTGAAATCTAGTAATTTTTAATGGGAACACTACTGAAACGTAAATAATTAACTTTGCTCAAGGAAAGTTAGGAACTTATGAGTTATGTGACTTTCAAAACTCTGTGCACTAAGTTTTCCGGTGACTTTGGACATCTCATAGCTTAACTAAACCTGAGAGTAAGTCGTGCAACAAATATGAACACATTCATTGGTTTAGTTCTTTATTTCGATTTCCATTTTTAAGGTCCATAAAATTTAGTAGACTTGTAAAACTAAGCCGTTCAATTCAATTTCCAACTAAATTTTGCTTTTTGTGTATGGAGAAGTTTAACTTTTAAGTTCTTAATTCCCCTCAGAAAACAACTTGTGCTGCGTTGTGCGGAAACGTTGTGTGCTGTGCAGTGCAGCTGAGCGGAGTGCAGAGTGCGGCGCGCAACGCTGAATCCGCCATACTGCAGGGCTAGTGCACAAGTCGGGTTGTTTGGGCAATCTCGCATACCCGCGCCCAGCAGGGCTAGGTAAAAAGGAGGGGGAGGGGGAACAGAATGGCGGGAGTGGCGGGACGAGCGAGCGGCCCCCTCTCCCATTAACATAGCACTACTCTGTCACAAAAAACTGGCCTGCCGGCCGGTAGAGAGACAGTCCAGCAAACTGAGGGTGAGAATAATTTACACATTTACCTACAGTTTACAAATAACTAGGTAGATGTACGCCAGACCACGTCTCGCGTAACAGGCTTCGCGATATCTCACGAAACACTGTTACGCTGCGACGCGC
>NW_026267374.1:134381-136991 GCF_000697945.3 Frankliniella occidentalis | reverse complement strand
TTATATATGTCCACTGCACTACAACATTTACCTACCATTCCACCCCTAAACTCTCTTACTTTGCCATCAGGGCAAAGACCCACATAGAATGGTGATACTGAGTCATCTACAATGCAGCCGACCCACTCATAAACCTCATCTTTCAATGATAAGACACCCTCCAGTTTAAAGTTAGGGCTGGAACTAGACATAAAAAAAAATTTTAAGGGTTCAACATTTCAGTAGACATATGAAGTGGTTGATATCACATCTTATTTACTTACTTAGTGCAGTGAATGATTAAAGTGTTTGGCAATCGCATCACCTCACCACCTTCTAGTACTGCTTCAACATTGCAGCAGTGTGGACAGCGGGCTACCACCTTCTCCTCAAAGAATCTCATTAAATCAGCTTTGATATCACCAGAAAGCATGTCCTTCACTTTGACAGAAATAAACTTTTTAAGATAGGAGAATGGCCCACAGGTGTCACATGTCACTGCAAAACAGTTTAAGTTAAATAAAAATTGTTGTTAGCAACAAATATCCTGGAATTACAGGAGTTGTGATGATGATATGGTTCAAACCTTGAAACAGTTGCTCCAATTCAAATATATTGGACAGAGGTGACTGCTTATGCTGGTGATCAGTGCAGCAATTCCTGAAATTTAACAGATGTATAAACTCTGCTACTCTCAAAAGTAATTACAGGTAGGAAGACTTACAACTCCTTCCTCTCACAAAGGTCAGCGCGCATCCTTATTAAAAACATTAACAGAACTTCATGTGGGTCTGTCTGTTGATTTGGATCCATTGCAATGGCTAAACCTGCAGAAAGAGATATAAGCAGAGTGAAACACAAATTACGCTGTTTGAAAGTAGTCTTTAACAATGATACTTACCATTCCAACGTTGTTCGAAAAACCACAAATCAGTCATCCCTCGCTTAGCAAAATCAGTCAAGGCTCTATAGAGCGAACATTGCATGCATTTTAGGATAGACCGACAAGTCGACCTATGCACACTATCCTCAACTATCAACCTCCTGAGAGGAGTAACATGGACAAGTGCCTACAAATAAGTTGCAAACATATCTCTCTGACCAAATAAAAGCATGTTTTAAAAATGATTAAAAGTAGAGGGTGGAGTTATCTTACTTGAAGTGCAGCACTGACATGGACGGCTTTCCCGATCAGCCCTCCATCACAATGTGAGACATTGACAGCGGCTTCCGCCTGGTAAAGAGAAAAAGATATTTAACAGCCTTGCCATCTTTATTTTTAAAATCACATTTTGCATAAGATAATAAATATGATGGAGGGAAACACTCACCATGGCAGCATTGATGAATGAAACTAAAACACACAAGGCCAAGCAGGTACAAATACCGCAAAACTAACTGTGGGCAATGCTATGGTGAAATAACTGAAAAATAAGAATTTAGGAGGAAATTTACCTTTGAAAATTTACTTGCTAAATCACAAATGTAAGGGAATGGAAGAAACTCTGATAAGTGTATGTGACATGCAGACATGTGTTTAGGTTAACTCTCGTACTTCGCATTTTTCGACTCGAATCGCATGTCTGCATTAACTTTAACTACATTTATGTTGCCCCACCTACGAGATTTCTTCAAAATAAATCGTTGCAGGTACTGTCACAGTAGGTTTGGCGTCCAATCAAAGTGTTTTTACCTAGGCATCACAGAGAAACGAAACGACGCGAGCGCGAGTGAGCGGAGCCGAGTGGGCGGAGCGGATTGCTAGCCGAGCCGAGCCGAGCCGAACGCGGCGGGGAAAGAGCCGAAGCCGAGAGCCGAGAGCCGAGCGAGCCGAGCGCGCGGGCGGAGTGGGGGAGCCAGCCGCTGCTGCCGGGCGGGGAGGGGGCCGGCCCGGGCGCCTTCCACCTTCCGTTTTTGTTCTTCTTACTTCCGCCCCAGCGCTCGATTGAAATACCCTATGATCAAGCCTTGCATTATATTATTTTAGTACAGGATGTGGTGGAGGTTTCAAAGATCTAACGGTAATTGTTTACTTTAGTGACTCCTCGCCCTGGAGTCACTCAATTATACCATCGGAAAGGTATTTTTCAGTAGAATCCTGAACAGTATTTATATATTGGCGCTCGAGTCTGGTTTTCCTCAAAATTAAATAAATATGCGTCGCCGCTAACCTTCAGGTGCACTTTGAAGACAGCAGAATAACTTACGTTTAAGGCTAGTCCTGACGTTGATCGCTCCGGCTGGGGTTTGTAAATCATTGCTCCTGCATCTAAGACTACGCCTGATTCATAATATCAGGCTTTCTTTTTCTACCGTTGCTTAGATCACAGTTTTCACGCTTCTCCAAAAATTCCTTCTGCTTGGCGTGGTCCTACCCAGAAAGGGTCCGAGTGCTGTCACGTGCGAGGCTACGTACCGGTGAGGCACTCGGGCGGACGGCGGGCTCGATTGCCATCAACAATGGGCAATGGGCAGTTCAGAGGGGCGCAGGCGCGGGTTAGCAGTGGTACCAACAGAATGTAGGAAGATTGTGTCTGCCCGTCCTCCAATGAATTTGCCCTTCTATTTAACTAAGTATTGCGTTGAACGTTCCGATAAGTGGCTGTTAGCTGCCCGTTTTCGAATAAATTT
>NW_026267374.1:120933-130481 GCF_000697945.3 Frankliniella occidentalis | reverse complement strand
AAATGTATATGAATTTTTGAAATCTTTTAATTGAAATAGCTGAAATGATGTCTCCATCGATTTCGCTAAGAAAGATTCTGGAAGTAGCTCGTACCAACTCTGATTTATTCTGAAAGTGTTGTGACACGTGGACTTTTAGTTTTTTAGCTATGGGGATTGCACATTCTCTGACCAACCAACTCCCGACCACAGAACCTCTTCGACTTAGATGGGAAGGATGGAAATGAACTACCCATGCTTAAATTGACATTCTTTTATATAACATAACTATTCTCTGTCATCATATATCTGTATTTAAAAGATCTAATTGTTCCGCTAACTTTGGGTTTTGCTTATCCAAAACCACTCTAATATGCTGATCTTAAAAAAAAACTTTAGACAGTTACCTCATTTATATTTGTGTCACAAGGTACTATGTTTTAAGAAAGCAACAACAAAATGCTATTGTCTCTTGGACTAGTTGAGCTCTTACATATTTGCAGAGAATAAAGGTAAAACATATTTATTTATGAATAAAGTAATTGTCTAATTTTTTGGGATAAGCAAAACAACCAAAAGTCAGCGTAGCAACTAGAACTTACAACTGTCCATACAGTATATTGTGACAGAGAGCTATTATTGTATATGAAAGAATGTCAACTGAAACATGGGTAATTCATAGTCATCCACTCCAGCCATGTCGAAGAGATACAGTTGGCACAAGTTAGTCAGAGAAGGCGCAATCCCCACAGCTTAAAAAGTAAAAGTCCATGTGTCACAAAACGTTGAGCATAAATCAAAGTTAGTATCAGCTACTTTTACAATTTTTCTCAACAAAATACATGATGACATCATTTCAGCTATTCCAAATTAAACATTTTAAAAATAAATGTATTTTTTTAATTGATTTTTTAAAAAAGTATTTGAATCTTCTTATCTCATAGATGCTTGGGCCAACTCACAACTTCCAGCTCCAGCCTACTCCCCATCCCTACTTACATTTCACCTTATTTTTCAAAAGTGGGAAAACAGTCTTCTTGCCCCAGGAATCGGGCCACCTAGGACGATAGGCATACACCAAATGTAAAATGCCACAAGCAAAAAAAGTTTCATTGAATCCGGGGACAATTTTTTTGGGCCGTGAACTGTCTGGCAAGAAAACTTCACCGCCATTTCAAACCCCAGAACCAGAACCCCAACCAGCATCGCGTACCACCACCAATTTCACATGACTGCATGACGTGATTGCCTACCTACTGCTTTGCAGTCGTTACATGCACAAAACCAAAAACAATGTGCCCTAGCAAGCATACAAAACAAATTCCGTAAAGAACGAGCACACTGCAAAAAATTTTGACAGGTAATGCGGCTAATTCATTTTCCAGAAACGTCTGTTATTCGAATAACAGCATCGCTGTAGTTTTAATGGTTAAAATTTGGTACAGGGAGCAATGTACAGGACCACTGTACAGGCAAAAGCGAACAAAACTGTCTACAGTGGAGCCGTCTTCGTACACTGTACCGTGTAAAACCTGGGCTTTCCGGTGCTACAGCAACACTGTACTCCGCGTTTTGTACCCTAGGTGCAGTGGCTCAGAGCGGCATCTACAGTAACGCTGTAGATCGTTCCGTATCAAACTCTAATTTTTTGCAGTGCAGATTAATTATGTAGCATATTCATTTGGCACACCTTGCAACTTGTTTTTATGTTCTATGGGGTAACTCGTCAAAGTAAAGTTCTTTAGGGAAAAATGTCGTCTGTTTGGCTCTATCTCTAACCGTTTAGGCGCTAAAGGGTTTTGTTTGACGAAAATAAGCTAAAAATTGCCGAAGTGAACAATAAGTTGTTGAAAAAGGCCTAAAAACCGCAAAATAGGAAAGACCCCTCCCCCCCCTACACCCTCAAAAAGCGTTTTCTAAGCTGAAGGGTGGGTTTTAGTCGTGGTGCTTCACTGTTACATCCCTTTCTCGCGTCTATGGGGCAAACTCAAAGACGACGGGTTTAAGCGGGCCTAAGGCCCGTTTCATCCTTTGATCATGTTCTTCAGCAAATCGTGTGACCGAAATAATGGTCGGGCCGCACCGAACGGAGTTGCCGGCGTAGCGAAGCGGAGCTGGCAACTTCGTTGGGCGGAAGGGCGGGCCTGCTTGTTTTACCAGTGTAATATAAGGTATTACAGAGCCTAAATACTTGTAACACAATGTAATTTAACTAACAGACTGAGTGTAAGGAATGTAAGTAATACACAGTCAAACTGACAGTTCTTTGTTAATATACTTGGTTTTACAAGGTAATACAAGGAAAACACGCAGTACTTGGTAATATCAGGAAATACAAGGTAACCCGGCCGAGTTATACACCAGCTGTTCACCCCTCGAGAGTCAAATTACTTTTTCAGAAAGTCGCCCCATGGATGCGTCACTCGTCACTGCCGAGGGCGTCACTCGCGCCACATCAAGAGTCACGTGTTCTCAGTTACACGACACCTGCCAGCTATAAAACGACCACGGCTCGAACAAACAGAACAGTTAATGTTATTATGGCGCGGGCTTTGTGTCGTGGTCTCGTGGTGGCTGCGCTGGTAAGAGACGCAAGGCATAAGTATGAATAATACCAAACGTACATATTCCAGCATGAGATTCGGTATTGTGACGAGATTATTCAACTGAAAAAAACTGAGAACGGACTTACACTCTGTTAAAAGAGTAACGTACTGCCGGATCATAGAAGAATAATGCAAGGTTTAAGCCCGCTTTACGGTTCAGACAGAGTTCTACATTTAAATGTAGGTATAGGTGGGTTCTCTGTGATGGATAATACATCTGAAGTACCCGCATGGAAAACAGCGTTTGAAATATATTTGCATTCAGTCACGAACTCAAATGTAACTCGATTCGGAAGTAGGGCTCTTATTTTTACTCGGGTACCCGGAAAACCCGCTTACCCGGGTGCCCGGGTAGGAACCGACGGGTTTTCTCGGGTAGACGGGTTTTCGCGGGTACTCGGCGTATTACCCGGCTGCCCTGCGCCTATAGCTAGGCAATTTCACATACGAGCACGTCAAATTGCCTTCTTGCTTGCGCGGTTCCACCGGGTACCCCGGGTACCCGGGAAAACCCGTTGACCCGGTTCCGACCCGGGTTGCCCGGGTACCCACGGGTCGGGTTTTTAAGAGCCTTATTCGGAAGTGCCTAAGTCCCAGCCACGTCAGATAGAATGCAGTTACAAGTTGCGCAGACACATCTCGGACAGTTCTCGCACAGAGCTGCTGAGTCAGGTTTCATTATGGTTTCAAACACTTCGCACACGGGAGTCGGGCACAGGCAGTTTCCTGACAGTTTTGACAGAGAGTTACATTCGAGAAGAAACCTAGCGTAGTGACCAAACGCAGATCAATTTCAAACGCTTTTTTTCCATGCGGGTAGACTGCCACTTCAAAACCGTTGATAGAAATGATTGGGAGTAGGATAGGAGTAGGAAAATGAACGCGACACCACGTATATCAGGGCACAGGTTTTACGATACCTCACGAAATACTGTCACACCGCGACGTGCCTGGCGAGCGGGCAAAGGAGTCCTCTCTTCTACTTTCAAAACCTGAATGGTGGGATGCAGTCTACTTCAAACTGGAAGGAGGCTGGTGCATCGGCGGTGGTAGTTGGCCACCTGGTCAAACAAGGGTCGAGGCGACACATGAGTGTGAGGGTGGTGGCCCCTTACACAAAAGGAGAGAAGGAGGAGCCCAGAGGGAAGTCAAATGCATCTCTTTCAATGCTTTCAATATAATGTCATTGAGTGTTAGCGAATGAGATTCCAGGGCCCATCGGGAGCCCTAATAGGCAAATTTTGCGAATTGCGACACGGCAGATGACTAGGGTCGTATCAAACATGTCATATGTTGAATAATAAGTGTTTCAATCAAACTTATCTGTAAACTCACAAAATTTGCTAACTCATCTTGAAATTGTCGCATCAAGATGCAGTTTGCACGTAAATTCTTAAATTTCGAAACCTAATCCTAAAATACACCCCATCATGAAAACATCCAAATAAAATATTTGCTATTCCGAAAATTGAAAGGCTTCTTCCTTTTGAAATATGAGACCAAGGGGCGGGTCTTAGGGAACGTGCGGGGGTTGACTGACTGTTTGGGTCTGGTCAGGACGAACAGGGCAGAACTTTTGCTGCGGTTGCTGAGGAGAAGTAGCCAGCAGATTTTTGGGGGGGTCACCCGTCATCCTGTTTTAATCCGACTGTAGGTCCAGTCACGGACATCCTAACCTCATTTTACCTTCTTTATGAAGATTGCGAGGATTTGACGAAATCGGTTGAGGGTCTAGGAGAAACCTCCTCAAATTTCAAGGATTTGTAGATCAACGCCGCTCTCAGGGAAGGAACAGTCTAACCTCTGGAAGGCAGATCACTACTTGACTGTTTCTGTTCAGAAAATTAAATCTGTTTCAGATCGCATCATGTTTGGGGAAAACTGCCGATCAACTTGCGAAAGAAGCAACTGATGACTTCAAGGACATGAAGATTGTTCTCCTTGAAAAGTAAGTTCACACTGTAAATACTAAAGCGAGTTTTGTTACTTCAAAGCAGGGTTGTTAACTTTAAAATTTAAATTTGACGCGTTTCGTTTCGTTAATTTGAGATTTGAGTTAACCCTTAAAAAAGGCCCGCGATCAGTAGGTGCGATCAAAAAATTATTTTTCTTGCAATTCTTCGTATTTACCACCTAAATAGACGAGAACAACAAAGAAATCCGAAATTCGGCCGTAAATAACGAAATTACCAACATGTCGTTAATAAACGGCAAGGGGCATAAGCGAGGGGGCAATAACTCCGGGAATCATGTGTACACCTGTCTGGGAATCACCAGGATAAAAATTGATCAAAATCAATAGCAATCGCTTAGAATAAGCGGGAAACTAGAGAAAGAAGTACAAATCAGTCGAAATAAGCGTTTTATACCACTAAAACCCCCCGAAAAACCCATGTAATAATTATTGGCGGACGGAAATCACCGGGAATCAAGAATTTCGGGAATCATGTGTCCACTTTAAAAGGGAGTTATTGCCCCCTCGGGCATAAGGGTATAGAAAATTTGGCTATCCCTAATATGCTGGCTTTTTGATCAAAATTGGGTGTCATTGTGTGGGTATCAACTCAAATGTAAGTAATATGAAAAAAAATAATTCGCATTTTCACCCTTGGGACCCGGGAAATGGTATAAACCGTCTAGAGGGTCGCCTGCTCCAATCGGCTCCGGTCCCGTTTACGGCGGCCTCTGTTTGACAAGTTTGGGTCGGAAAATAATTTTTTGTTTCCGTGGGATGGGTTTACCGTCCAGGTGGTTGCCCGCTCACAACTGGAAAAGGTCGTGACTAACAAATTACGTCGGCAATATATGGGGCCAAAAGTAAGGGAAAGCAAAAACGTTAACAATTCTTGTGAACCATAAACGGACCCTTAGAAAAGAAAATTTTCTATTTTACAGTTTCGAGCAAAATTTTTTGAATAGAAATTTGCGCCGCGTCATAGCGCCCTCTCACTTGTACAATCTGCTTTTGGACGCCATGTAGGCATTTCATGCCTGCTCGCTGCATTGTTCTTGTTCTCGATGTGTTTTTTTGCGTGATATTTTTTTGAATTAGCCTATTAATCATTACTTTCATAATTGAACACAATTTTTGGCATGAGCGCTGGGCAGCGCGCGCGGGGGGCTGACTACTCAGCGAGCAAGGTGTCCATTGTTGCTCTGGCACCCGGGCGTGGGTGTGGAGCTGCTCAACAGGTGCTGTTGAATCATGACGCCCCCCCCCCCTCCGCCCAACTGGCTGGCAGAAACGGGTCCGTTTAAAAAGGCATATGCCGTTTATAAACGACACTGGGCCTTAGGGGGTGGTAAGGGTGCCAATCGCCCTCCGAGGCGCCGAATTTGATCGGAAATTGATCACTACCCACCAAGACATATCAAAATACTCTAATGGGGCATGTCACTTGAGAAAAATGCGTATTGGGTCCCTGAAAATAAGAACAACAATGTAAAGGAGCGCCTCCTCCAATCTGCTCCGGGCCCGTTTTCGGCGGCCTCTGTCCGAATAGTTTGGGTTGGAAAATATTTTTGTTTTATTTTGTGAAATTGGTTCACCGACCAAGTGGTTGCCTGCTCTCAACTGGAAGAAGTCGTGACTATCAAATTGGCTCGGCAATGGGGGGCCAAAAGAAAGGAAAAGCGTAAAAAGCATACGTCGTTTATAAACGACATTGGGCTTTAGGGGGTGGTGTTGATGCCAATCGCTAAAGGAGCCTTCATTAACCGCCAGTTATGTAGGCAAGGCCGCCCACGTCCAGTGACCCGAGACAAGCGCCTTGCAGGTAGGCAACCCAAGTGTGCGCCGCGCAATCGGTAGGGTGCTGTCGGTCTGGGCCCATATGCTTCTTACACTTTTCCTTACTTTTGGCCCCCTATTGCCAAGGTAAATAAGAAAGTCACGACTTTTTTCCAGTTGAAAGCTTGAAACCACTTGGTCGGTGAACCAATTTCACGAAAAAAAAATATTTTCCGACCCAAACTTTTCGGACAGAGGCCGCCGAAAACGAGAGTGCCTTTGATTAGTTCTGCGAAACCACCTCTACAAAAAACAAACCCTCGAAACCCGAAAAAGTAACGCGTTACGTTTCGTTAAACGTCGTAACGTCATCGACGTTAATGCAGAACAATAAAAAAAAAGTAAAATATCGAAAATTTAGAGAAATGGCTGTTTCAGAATAAGAAATATCAAGAAAAAAATACTTTACGTATAAAAAGATCTTGTTTTAGCACGTCTAGAGGCTCGGCTTTCTTCGGTATTTTCTCGTGATAGGGGTGCTCAAGAAAACTGACCGTAGCTGCCCAAATTTTGACGCATGTGAAGGTTGATTTAACGTCAACGTCGATAAGACTTTACGGGAACCAGTTAACGTACACGCGTTACGTTTTCCCGGCTTTAAAAAAATTAACGTCGCACGTTTACGTTGATATAACGTTAAGGAAAATGTCGTAACCAAGGTCGTAACGTCGCTACCCGTTACATTAGCGTTTACAACCCTGCTTCAAAGAAGCGAGACAACCTTTCATTGCCTGTGTTGAGCAATAAGTCTTAAACCTCTCTCTGTGATAGTATTAATTTTTAGATATCCCTCTAACCTGGTATTAATAATTTAACATCGCTCAATTTGAGTGTGAAATTATAAGCCTAACTTTGTTTAAGTACTAAGACCTGGGGTGGGTGATCCGCGCCGTGATTTTTTTCTGCTTATACTGTACCGCATTCATGCGTGCGGACGGGTTGCATACTCGCACGGGGCCGTAAGGCGCCATGGCGAGCGACGATAGGCAAGCCCAGGGGTCTCATACTGTGAGGTCACGCGGGCCGCACGAGTCGGACCTCTCACTTGCACTCACTGCGATCACATAGCTCCATCTCTCTCCAGTGCGGCCCTTGCGGCCCGCGTGCCGCGTGTCTGAGACCCCTGGGCAAGCCCGCCCGCACGCATGAATCCGGTAAAGCATAAGCAGAAAAAAAAACACGGCGCGGATCACCCACCCTGTATGATAGCTCAGGAGAGTTAGGTTATTTATATCTCATTGAGTGGATTAGATTTAAATAATACATGCTAACATGATGTACTGCCTTCCTCTGATGGCATAATTGTCTGAATGCATTAAAACATTTAATCTTTCAACAAATGTACGATAGCAATCTCTGAGCAGATGTTTTAATAGTGCTTGTCAACAGTACAATAAGAGAGCAGAGGCGCGGGGGGGGGGGGGGAGGGACTTTTATCCCTCTGCTAGAGATAATCTTGGGAACTGTTTGATAATTGCAATGTGGGTCAAAAGTTCATGACCATTTTCCAATATGTTTAAAACATTCTTAAAAAAACGTCTTGCAGTGAATCGTGTTATAAAATTACAAGCAACATGTATCGACTTGGAAGTCATATTACTTTCCTAGTAAGTTTACATCAACTGAACCGTTTGAACTCCAAAACACAACCTGGAACAATATGTTTCAGACTAACAAGGGAACCTTTTCAGGTGAACATCTCCGATTTCGTTGAAACTTGAAAAAATTGGAGGTTATTTATGTAGAAATCGGATGGCACTTGAAATTTTTCCTGAAACTTACATTTAGTTTTTCCTTATGTACGGAAGGAGTATTTTTTGAAAAATGTAAAGCTGTGTTCTGAGGGGTAACTCGTGAAAGTAGCGCCCTTTGGGCGAAAATGTTGTCCGTTTTTCTCTATTTTGTACCGTCAAAGCGGTAGAGGGGTTCCCGGTCACTTTTCCCAATTGTAATTTTTCCCAAATTTTTTCTTCCCAATAATATATTCCCAAAACTTATTTTCCCAAAATAAAATTCGCACAGGCAGTGTATCCCAAAATTTTAATTAGTCGTACTAGCACACCACAGCTGGAAGTGGTGGTCTGTTGTCCTCAAGTAGTCCACCACGTTGTCGTAGTTCGCGAAGTCCTGGACCACGTTCCGGTTCCGGATGCGGTAGATAATCCGAACAAGGCTATAAGCGATGTAAAAATAGTACATACCTGCCAGGAATTTCTCGCAACTCCGATAGTGATTAGGGATTGGTGGACTGGTCACGCGACCGCTCTCTCCGCATACTCTTCTTTAAATTTTCTCTTTCGAGAAGCTGGCTGAGCACGAGCACCCCCTCCGAACATTTTGGTAGTTCTACCGTCACTACCTTCCATTTATATATTTGAGACAAAAAACACAGTAAGGTCCAAGTAAACCCCTAGTAACTGTGAGGTTCAGGAAAAATTTCAAGTGCCATCCGACTTCTAGTATAATACCTTTCAATTTTCCGAGTTTCAACAAAATTTGGAGATTTACGCCTAAACAGGTTCCCTTGTAAGAACTCAAGTGTGTGGAAGGCATTAACTTGGCGAGGAGGGTGATAGTGCGCCGGATTGAGAGTGGAAGTACGGGGGGGCACTGTACAACATACGATTTAGGTCGTTTACGAAAGGGAAATCGGCACTCACTCTACGGTTAAACGGTTTTCTGAGGGAAAAGAGAAAACTTTGAGGAACTCCCTCGGTTGACGAATATTCTATGATTTCGAGGAAGTCTCATTAATAGATGGATTTTTACTCCTTTTTTTTTTTTGAAAAGATTCCTCATAATCTGAGGCGAGATATCGGGGGAGTTTTCCTCAAATATAGGAGTTCCCTTCAAAGTTTTCCCTTTTCCGTCCAAAAATGAGACATTGTTTTTATCATGTTTATCCAATTATAAAATTATTATTAGGTCATGCAGCATGGAAATAGAAAACATTAATTATTCATAAAATTAAGAGTCTTTTAATATATGATACATGATGTTGGCAGAAAAGGGACGAATACATCCTACAAAGTAGGGAACGAGGCACACCTACTTCAAAACCGGGACTTTGTTAAATCTAAACAGACAGTTCTGTACATTCACGGTGCACTCCAGAGCCCATCAGATGTCAGCTCACAAACGGTCACCAATGGTATGTAAGGCATGGTTTCTAA
>NW_026267374.1:112768-113746 GCF_000697945.3 Frankliniella occidentalis | reverse complement strand
CCATGGTCAAAATCTCAATTTGGCCATGAGAATCATGGTTTTTTTACCCTGGGCCGTGCTGATAGGGGATTTAATTAACCTTCTAAAATGCCCTTTTGTCTTTAAGATCAAATGACTTCTAGTCGTTCTACGAGCGAAGACCATTATTTTGTGTTCCAATGAAAAGTCTGAAAATTTGCAATTTACTAAAAGTTATCACATTAAAAATGTAATCCTAGATTAAGATTCCTCTTTCAAAATAAGAAAGGAAATGTCTATGCTTAGAGCCGATCAGAGTCGAAACGGCAGAGTCCCAAACTGACCCGAAATGCCAAAAACGACCAATTTAGTGAGGAATACTGCCATTTCGATTCCGATCGTCTACGGGGATGAAACAGTTTCGTTTTCTTTTGCCAAGAGGGAACCGCTACAATAGTTACCCTTTAACACCCCCCCCCCCAAAAAAAAAAAAAAACACACACTTACATACGTAAACCATTCCGAATATCACTTTCGTTCCTTCTCATCGGATCGGACACTCACGAAACTTCGCACGCTGTGTTCCGCAACTCTAAAACTAAAAATAACACACTCAGTTTGGAATTTTGACATTTTAATCACTGCTGAGAGGGTATCAAAGTCTTAAGGTAAGAGCACAAGCCACTTGCGCTCTCCCTCCCCTCGACCGCCGTGCTACCGGTCTGTCAAAATACGTACGGACTACGTATTGCGGACGAAAGATTGATGACTGTCGGTTTAAGTGAGAACGGACTACGTATTGCGGACGACAGATTGACGACGATTGGCGAATCAACGTCTTTTCGACGTCTTTTCGAAAAACCCCCCTGGGTAAAAAAACCATGGAGCTGTCCATGAGCCATGGACATAAATTTAACCATGGATATTTCTGACCATAGATTTATGGAACCAGTAAACCATGAAAACAACAGTTGACCATGAGTATATAGTGGATGGATTGCATGGCCATGGCTAATGTGC
>NW_026267374.1:110241-112718 GCF_000697945.3 Frankliniella occidentalis | reverse complement strand
AATATTCTGCTTCAGTTTTGTTGTGCTATACTTTACGACAAATAACTTGGTTGAGTAAGGACTGTTATTTAAATAATGTGGCGTCACATTCCATGCAATGTGAATTGTGTCACAATATTAACAATATCATACCACATTCGTTGTAAAGTGGCATAGCCCTGCATCGGTCTGCCCTCGCGGGTCTAAGTGCGTGGTGGGCGCACCGCACTCATGACACGTCACAACAAATGTGACGTAATATTTTACTTTAAATGTGACACAATTCATATTCTTTAGAACGTGACGTCACAGTATTTAAATAACAGTAATAGCACGGTCTGAGAAAAAAAAAATTCTGAAAAAGTTTGCAGCAATTTAGATTGTTACTTTGTTGATAAATCCTTGCAGCTTTGAAAAAGACTGGACGCTACAACCTCGTTCTCATCGACTGGTCGCAGTACACAACAAACAGTAATGGCAAGGGCCAGTTCAAAACTAACTTCGGAAACATGTCAGCGGTAAGTAGCATTTTTATCACGTAAAAATCGGCATTGTTTACGAATGAACTACATCTTGTCCATGATGGCAAAAGACTATGCGAGTTTAACGATGTCATTATTGGCGAGAGTTTGCGAATCGCTATCTTCCTTACTTAAGTGTATGGTGAAGTCCCGCAGTTCGTTACCCCGAAAATGAACTGGACACAGGAAGTTCATCTCTGAGTGTGTAGGTGTGGGCCATTTGCATGTGTTATTGTTAAGATAACTTCTTGTTATTTTGATGATTGAACTGGATAAATGAGAGACTAATTTAACTAGGGCTGGATAACTGAGTACATTTCCAGAGAGGTACATGACGGAAGTGACATAATCAGGATTTTAAGCAGTTACGGAAAAAAACATAAGATGTTCCCATGTCAGTAGCCCTTCACCTTTTACGTGTCGGAACGCGTCGCACGAGTGCATGTTGTCGATGAAGACTAATGGTATTTTTGTACACATAGGTGAGTGAGCGTGCTGGCCGCTCCGTCAAGGCTCTGGTGCAGGCTGGCCTGCCGCTGAATTCACTTTGGGTTGTGGCACACTCGATGGGGGCCCAAATGGCGGCGTTCGTAAGCCGTGCGCTGGATCGCAAAGTACCGAGGTTGACAGGTTAGTGATATACGAGTTTAATATGTAGGACTATGGCTATCGCCAGAACCCAAATCTCTTAAATCAGTTATCCTTCATCCTGAACTTGAGTTCTAAACCATGTGATTTTTATCCGGTTTTGTGACTAATTAAGTTGCTTGAAAACGCTACTTAACGTGTCGCTAGTATTGAATTTCGACTCTTTGCAGCCTTGGACCCAGCTGGCGCAAAGGCGCCATTCTTAGGCTTTCCCCACCTTGTCCGCGAAGATGCACTCTTTGTCGACGTAATTCATACCGATGCTGGGACAACGTTCGACACACGCGGATACGATGGCGATTGTGGCCACATCGATTTTTGGCCGAACAATGGTCGAGCCATTCAACCAGGATGCGAAAACGTGAAAGGTTAGCCAAATGCGATTATATCCTATTTGCGTGCATTATGCTGCTTAATTATGCTTGCCACATGTTGGGGCAGTTTTTGGCTGCACCAAAGAAATGTAGTGCTTTTCAGTGTGTTGCCACGATAAAAGCTGTCCTAAACCGTATCACATACACTGCTCATCAAAATTAGCGGGCGGATTCTTCAAACGGATGTATTTTCTATGTTTTTGGAGCTAGGAAGCTAAGATGCGATATGAAGGCGTCCCAATCATTTATGTCGAGGCTCAGAAAGTACGTAGGCCGTTGGCCAACCCCAACGAGCTGTGCACCCCTTAGAGTGGAGGAGGGTTTAAAACCCAGCCGTAACAACTCCAAAATTGACACTGTGCTCGAAAAGTCAAGACAAAACTTTAACCCTAAGGGTCCGAAATGGACGATACACAAAAAGAGGTTGAACGTTCGCGGGGGTGGTTTGGCCGGGGGTTGTCCGATTCGAAAAAAAACACATGGATCGTGTACATGGCACGTCCCCAGAGGATATCGAGCTGGTTTTGACCAACCACAAAAGTCACTCTGGGTGTGAATGTGGAAGGGGTGGGTTTGTCCAATTGCAATTTTGCTTACACTGTTCGAAAGAGAACAAAAAGTTGAGTTGATTCATGAAAAATCTTGACTTTTGGAGTACTTACAGTGTCAGTTTTGGAGTTATTAAGACTGTTTTTTCACCCTCCTCCACTCTAAGGGGTGCACAGCTCGTGGGGTTGGCCAACGGCTTGCGCACTTTCTGAGCCTCGAGATGAATGATTGGGACGCCTGCATGTCAAATCTTAGCGTAGCTCAAAAAACATACAAACTACGTCCGTTGGATAAACCCGCCCGCTAATTTTCATTAGCAGTGTACTTGTAATAGGCCGTGGAAAGTAATCGGCCCTTGTGCTACGAATCCTAGTCGTTTATATTTTGTCCACATCTTTAATTATTC
>NW_026267374.1:103700-105771 GCF_000697945.3 Frankliniella occidentalis | reverse complement strand
GCACAAGCCACTTGCGCTCTCCCTCCCCTCGACCGCCGTGCTACCAACCAACCACCAACAAACTACGACTTCAAATTAAACGATCGTTTATTTCAAACATCTTATATCATTATTCTAAACTAAACTCGTTACGTCCCGACTTATACTTATGCTTGGTGTGCAGTGTGAAGTCAAGTGAGGTTGCCATCTGAGAGAAACGTGGGCCAGTACAGACAGACGAACACACGATCAAAAAGTTCCCTGCACAGCAAGGCTTCGCAAGCTCAGCCCATTAACCAACAAAATGTTTTCAGGCGACCAATTTGAGCCGGGGCGCTGCAGCCATGCTCAATCTTATCGATATTTCGCTGAGTCTATACTTTCTCCGGAAGCCTTTCCCGCCGTCCAATGTAACACATGGGCAGGCTTTAAGAGTAAAAAGTGCCCTGCAAACAAGAAGAATGTCGCCTACATGGGGTACAATGCATCACCGTAAGTACTACATAAGATATAAAACACAAAACAAATTTTGTGCCTAGGAGGAAACTGGTTCTTTGAATTCAACTGGGTAGATAGCCAGACCACGTCCCACGTAACAGGCTTTACCGATATATCACGAAACACTTTTACGTTTTCGATGATCGCGTCAAATCAACGTAAGAAATCGACCACATGGAATACTCCATTTGAGCGGAACTGGTTGACCCTTGCTTGCCGTATGTCAATAGACTTACGACAGTTGTTTAAGTGCTGTCATCGATATTCGATGCGTTGTTCAACAACGAATATCACCAGTCGAACTGAAATGACTAGGTTCTTCCACTGGACGTCGACTATAAAATCAGAAAGTACTTTTAATTATGGTCCGAAACCGAGGATCCACCACTCCTAAAGCAATCGTACAGTGATTGCAATCAAAACTGATCATTGCAAATGTGATTGTGGTGATTCTAAGATGATTGACAGATTGTAAAACGATTTAAAGATTGTAAAATGGTGGACAGATTGTAAAATGATTGAAAGAGCTTTGCAATGATTTAAAGTGATCAGAAAATGATTCGAAATGATTCAAAATAAATGTAGATGATTCAAAATGATTGGGAAGATTGAAAAGATTGTAATAATCGGTAATGATTCAAAATATTTGGAATTGTGATTCTTTTGAAAAGTGAACATTACCCTCGTCCTAAACGGTCTGCTATTATCGCTGGTTTCTGAGTGATACCTCGTTTAAGTAGGACTCGCATGGCCAACATTTCATCCGTTTGGCGATATCTGTAACCGTTTGGGCGCTAGATGAGTGATTCTTTCTCAAGTGATCAAATCAGAAGCGGGTTAGGTCACAGATCGCGTTCAAACTTTGCAAATAGGTTTATCGGACTAAAATACAAAAACAACTTATTGCTCCCGAAATGACAAGAAACAAAATAAAAAGGATGTAAAATAGGCGTCCGGCTGTGCGTCCACCTCGCTCTTTTTCTCTTACTGTTGCCAAACTACTCGTCTAATCACAAATCTGAGGGCGGCAGCGCCGGAAAGTGCATGAAATTTCCGTCAAGGCGAGTTATATTTTCAATTTTTAAAGATCAAAACTACATTTAAAAGCGTCGATTGAATAATTAATAATAACTTTCGGCGTTGCGCGGCCGCCTTCTGCTCGTCCGCATTCTGCTCGGCGAGCTAAAGAGGCTTGTGCGCGAGGCTAGCTGTTTGGTAAACATATTAGACAACATAACCTCAAACTTATCATTTCAACTTTGATTTAACGATGGAAATGGGACTACAGGAAGAGACAAACCTCGTAAAATCAGCCTATAGCCATGTTAAAAATATAACAAAGTCATAATAAGATGTCTATTACAAAGCACAATTTTTTCTACGGGTCCTCGCGTCATGGCGGACGAGCAGAAGGCGGCAGAGCAACGCTGAAAGTCACTAAATTTTTGATTTCTCGGGAATATTAAAAAAACACCTCCCTTTTTTTTTTGCGTATGGCTTCTTTGTGTTTCGACGTATTTTTTGAATGCTGTTTTTCAAAAATTGATCCACGATTTCAAGTTTGACGCTGTTTTTAATTATTCAATCGACGCTT